>NW_027115979.1:40134-41189 GCF_000696795.3 Halyomorpha halys | reverse complement strand
GCCGAAACGTCCGAGACATCCGAAACGGAGTTGGAAGGAGGTGAGAAAAGATTTGAAAAGGTAAGAAGAGGAGAAAGGCGGGCGGAGGATGAAGGAAGGAAACAAGAAGAAATCTGAGGTGCGTACCAGGGGAGAGGCGGCCGTGTGTTGGTGAGTTGCAGCGTCGAAGGAAAGCGTGGCGTTCTGCCTATCATCTGCATGGTAGGAGTGAGATGCCTTATCGACACCGGGAGTTCAAACACCATCGTGTGCAGAGGAGCGTTAGACAGGCTGAGAGGAGGAGAGGAGACACCACAGGTGAAGGTATGTAATTGTAGGCTAGTCACCCTGGGTGGGCCCTGTAGCGTCGAAGGGGAGGCAAGTATGGGGTTGAGTCGGTGGGGTTAACCGGTTCAATTACGGTACATGTGGTCAAAGAGATGCCGCGGGAATATAAGTCAATTATCGGATGTGATCTGTTGCATAAGGCTGGTGCGAGAGTTAAAAATAAGGCAGGGCGGTGGGATATCAAAATTGGAGGGTACACATTTCCGTGCCAGGGATTGGGGAAGGATGGTAACGTACGGGTGGGGGCGATTAGTAAGGAAGGAATTGGAGGCAGGGCTTCATGCAGGAGTTTGAGGATATTTTCTTCAAAGATGGGGAGGTGTTATCAGCAACGGGGGAGACGGTGCATGAGATAGAATCGAAGCGCGAAAAGGTAACTTACGTAAAGGAGCGCCGATACCCTCAAGCGCTGTGCGAACATATACGGGAGGAGATTGAGAATCTTAAGAGGCAAGGTATCATCGTTAATAGCACTTCACCTTACAATAGTCCCCTATGGGCCGTGAAAAAGAAACCTGTGGTGGGGGAGAAAACGGAAAAGTACCGCGTTGTCATCGATTATCGAAAGCTAAATGAGAATACGGTAATTGAGCGGTACCCGATTCCCCGGCTGGAAGAAATACTGGATAGGTTAGGGGGGCTACTATATTTAGTACGCTTGACCTCAAGGCCGGATATCATCAAATAAAGATGCATCCAAAAGACCAATCGAAAACGGCATTCACTTT
>NW_027115979.1:36910-38544 GCF_000696795.3 Halyomorpha halys | reverse complement strand
GATGAAGAAGATCCGGTCCAGGAGGTTATAGGAGGTTGTGATATATGCCTGAGCACGAAATACGACCGCCACCCACCGAAGGCAGTGCAAGAAGAAACACCGACAGCATTAGAACCACTGAGTGACATCCAAATCGACTCGTTCACATGGAAAGGGTTCAAGTGGATAACTGTCATCGACCTCTTTAGCAAAGTGGCCATGGCCCACCTGGCTCAAGATAGGACGGCGGAGGCCGTAATAGTCGCGCTGAGAACATGGTTCCAATTTTATGGAGTCCCAAGGCGAATTTCCTCCGACGGGGGTCGGGAGTTCGATAATGCCACAATTAGGGGAGAGATGAAGTCCTTAGAGGTAGATTAGCATATTAACACCTCAGGCCATCCCAAAAGTAGAGGAGGTATTGAACGCTTACATAGCACTCTGAGCGACCATTTGCGGGTGTATCACGCGGACAAAGGGCTGGAGCCGGACGAGGCAATGGTAAGGGCGATAATCGCATATAATCACTCCATTCATACCACTACGGGGTTTTCACCGTTCGATGTCCTCTTTGGCCTACAAGGGAGACGTAGGAACTTTATGGACACAGCGGAGGCGGATGGGGAAATTGTGAATCACGGGATGGTCATGCGGAAGTTGTGGGAGAAGGCGAGAGGGCGAATAGAGAGGGAGAAGCGTCGGCGAGTGGAACGACAGAATTTATACCTTCGGGATGTGATGGGAGACATTCGAATTGGGACGGTCATGTACCGCCGTTTAGGGTCCAATAGAAGTAAGGAATCTCGGCGCTATGAGGGGCCATTCCAGGTGATAACCATTAGGGAACATAACGTGGTAACCATTGAGAGTATACAGGAACCGAGAAAGAGGCGGACGGTTCACGTAGAACAATTAAGGTTCCCAGCGATAACAACTTCGGAGACACCTGGAGTGCCTCCTCCCTAACTCAAATATACAGATTTTCGTTTTTTTGTTGTTGTTTTGTAGTATATCGAAGTGTAAATAGGAAAGAGTGTGAGTGGGTGACCAGTGTAAATAGTCTTAAGTTGTATATATAAAATTGTGTAAATAGCAGAATGTTAGATTAAGTTTGTTAAAGTGTGTATATTTAAATTTAATTTCTTTGTTTTTGGCATTTTATTTTTTTTAATTTTTACTTTTTGTTGTAGTTTACGAGGAATTGTTCGTAAACTGGCAGGGGGGAGTTATAAACAGAGCATAGGTATTATGAGTCTTAATACCTAAACTCCCCATGTAAACAAGCCAGAAGGTATATATATAGCATTATACAGAGGAGTTAGATTTACAGACTGTGTAGTATAAATCTTAATACCTAACTCCCTCTGTCAACAACTCGAGAATCTATAAAAGTAGGATTACTGATAGAATAAAGCAGTCTATTATCAGCAACCGTGAGTGTGTTTTCTTCTAGCGTCTTTCCTTTTTTTTTTATTTTATAACCCGCTATCTTGTATCTGGTGCCGAAACCCGGGATCACGGATTACCGGACTAATTTTTATTAATAAGAAGAATCCTTTTTTTTTTCAGTCTAATTTTTTTTTAATCAGTTGAATTCTTTTTTTTTTTATTATTATTATTTTTACGATGACGTCTAATGGCATAGAAAGACCGGG
>NW_027115979.1:34829-36860 GCF_000696795.3 Halyomorpha halys | reverse complement strand
AGCTTGCGTGTCTCATTTCTTGCCCTTATTTTCCTTTTTTTTAACACTCGAGTTCTAACTCATCATAACTGGTGCCGAAACCCGGGAGTTCAAACCGCGTAATACGAAGGCAGTAAGGAATTGTTTTTTCTCTCTCTTTCGTAACTTTTCTTGTTTTAGCTTAAGGTGAAATTTTATGGAAAATATTTTGAGAGCAGCGGTTCTGACAGTACCCGAAAATACTCAGGCAGCAACAATGGTGGATTCGCAAGAGCAGGGACTTCCGCCACTACCAACAATGACCTTGGCGTCAGCACATGCGACCACCCTGGAATGGATTAAGGTTCGCACTGGGACAGCGCAGGAATTGAGGAGTGCTGTTTCAGACTTAGAGAAATTCACCGGAGAGGTTGGTGAGCTAAATCATTTAATTAAAGGCGGAGATCACCTGATAGCACCTATAGCGGCGAAAGAAGGGGAAAATTTGCTAAGCGGGGCAGATGCGATGTCGTTGAGGGCGGCAGTGATTTGCCGAATAAAAAGAAACATCCTGAATCATATCCAGGCAGATCAGGAAACGCCATGGAGCCTGGTGAAGGAGAGATTGAAAAAGGCGTTTGGCGGGGGCAGATGGACACCTGAAGAGGATGTTCCGGGAAGAGAAGAAGTCGAGACAAAGCAATGGGCAGTTCGCTGGAATCCTCCTCGCCCGTTTCAATCAAATTACGGATAAGATGAGTGAGACGAGGAGTATAGCAGAGCTGCAAGGTATTATGGGATTCCTGCCCACCATCTTAAAAGTGCAATTGGCCCGAGGGACAGGAAAACGGGCGGGCTTGCCCAGGGAGCGCAGTTTTGTGGAATGTGCCCAGGAAATGATGGACGCCAGCGCAAGGGAGGAAGAAGCTAGGACGGGAGTTGAGGAGGCCGGTTACGGTCGCGTATAATCGACCGAAAGCCGCACCAAACTCATGGAGAAGGCAGGAGTTCCGAGAGAGTGGAAGGGAAAGAAGCGGGACTGGAGAAAGGCGACCAAACCAGGGTGGCAAGCCGAAAGCTAGCGGAAGGAGGGAGGACCGGAGATGCCATGGTTGTGGCAGGACTGGACATCTGGTGGCGCAGTGCCCCCGTACAAAATGCTACGAGTGCGGGAACGAAGGACATATGGGGAGAAATTGCCCGTATATTTTCAGGCGGAGAAATATGAACCAGGGTGAACCAATGGAAGTGAACGCTCACAGAATGGGGAGAAGAAGAATCCTAAGGAGAGCGTACGAGTCAAATATAGAGTCGGCCGAAACGTCCGAGACATCGGAAACGGAGTTGGAAGGAGGTGAGAAAAGATTTGAAAAGGGAAGAAGAGGAGAAAGGCGGGCGGTGGATGAAGGAAGGAAACAAGAAGAAATCTGAGGTGCGTACCAGGGGAGAGGCGGCCGCGTGTTGGTGAGTTGCAGCGTCGAGGGAAAACGTGGCGGTCTGCCTATCATCTGCATGGGAGGAGTGAGATGCCAGATGAGTTCAAACACCATCGTGTGCAGAGGAGCGTTTGACAGGCTGAGAGGAGGAGAGGAGACACCCCAGGTGAAGGTATGCAATTGTAGGTTAGTCACCCTGGGTGGGACCTGTAGCGTCGTAGGGGAGGCAAGTATGGGGTTGAGTCGGTGGGAGTTAACCGGTTCAATTACGGTACATGCGGTCAAAGAGATGCCGCGGGAATATAAGGCAATTATAGGATGTGATCTGTTGCGTAAGGCTGGCGCGAGAGTTAAAAATACGGCAGGACGGTGGGATATCAAAATTGGAGGGTACACATTTCCGTGTCAGGGATTGGGGAAGGATGGTAACGTACGGGTGGGGGTGATTAGTAAGGAAGGAAATTGGAGGCAGGGCATCATGCAGGAGTTTTGAGGATATTTTCTTTAAAGAAGGGGAGGTGTTATCAGCAACGGGGGAGACGGTGCATGAGATAGAATTGAAGCGCGAAAAGGTAACCTACGTAAAGGAGCGCCGATACCCTCAAGCGCTGCGCGAACATATACGGGAGGAGATTGA
>NW_027115979.1:31941-32669 GCF_000696795.3 Halyomorpha halys | reverse complement strand
TCATCAATTTCTGTCAAGAAGGAAGCCATTTTGGACGCTAGGACAGAACAATAGAAACAAAGAAGATACCAAGGATCATCAATGGAAGATCGTGAACTTGGTTAGTTTTTGCTATACGTAAAAAGAGATACATATGTAAAATAGACTTTAATTTAAATAATTGAAATTATTGTAAATGCCTGTTTCTGATTGCCTAGCAACAACACGCCCTGAGATTAAGAGTCTTTTTATATAATATAATTCTATTATCCATTTGGTATTAAAGTTCTTAATTTGAACCAAAATTATCTTTTATATATGAAAAAAGTTTTATAAAACGATTAAAGATTCTTTTTATTTAAAATTTTATAAAATTAAAATTATTACATTTTGTCGCCCAACAGGTGTGGCCTGATTCTTTACAAATTAGGTCATAGCAATCAAAACACAGCTTTTAAAAGAGTTAAATTTGAATTAGTTGTTTTTATAACTTAAGTAGTAAATGATGGAGGATAAAGTAGTGGTAACTGGGTGGAAACAAAGTTGTCTTACGGAAACTATTTTAATTAATGAATTTTGCGAATTAGAAATTAATGGAAATTGTGAATTAGAAATTGATGAAAATTCTGTATTAGAAATAAATGAGAAATCAAAACAAAATGTAGGAAACAAAATTGAATCAAATAAAATAGAGTTAAAAGAAAGTTGTTTAGCGGAAACTACTTTAATACAGCAAATGTCTGAATTGT
>NW_027115979.1:14195-30506 GCF_000696795.3 Halyomorpha halys | reverse complement strand
AACAAAACCAAGATGGCGGTACGTTGAATCAAGGCCATGTTGAGCAGCTTCAAATATCATAAACACTATTTACTTATATTAACTCGTCCCCTCATAATTGAAAATACAGTAAATTAAAGGAAAAATAGGAATCAAGAAATAGTGCAAATGAATAATATTCAGAAAGTAAATCATTTGGAAAAATCCCTAACTGTTGTGCGACAATCGATGTTTACATGCAACATGGAGACAGGTTTTGGTTTTGGGCGGGCATTCGTTGTGTGGAGAGAGAAGAGAAAGGATGTCTTCAGGATGAGGAGGTCTTCATCAATTTCTGTCAAGAAGGAAGCCATTTTGGACGCTAGGACAGAACAGTAGAAACAAAGAAGATACCAGGGATAATCAAAGGAAGATCGTGAACTTGGTTAGTTTTTGCTATACGTAAAAAGAGATATATATGTAAAATAGACTTTAATTTAATTAATTGAAATGATTGTAAATGCCTGTTTCTGATTGCCTAGCAACAACACACCCTGATATTAAGAGTCTTTTTATATAATAAAATTCAATTATCTATTTAGTATTAAAGTTCTTAATTTGAACCTAAATTATCTTTTATATATGAAAAAAGTTTTATAAAACGAGTAAAGATTCTTTTTATTTAAAATTTTATAAAATTAAAATTACTACTATCCATTTGGTATTAAAGTTCTTAATTTGAACCAAAATTATCTTTTATATTTGAAAAAAGTTATAAAACGATTAAAGATTCTTTTTATTTAAAATTTTATAAAATTAAAATTATTACAATATATAAAATGGAAATTATTAATTTTTGTTTCAGGTTTTAGCAAGAGTAAGAAAATATGGAGGAAGAAAAAATTTTTCTAAAAAAACATTGATTGATGAGCATTTTTTGTTTTAACTCCTACTCTCAAATAAAGCTCTTCTATTTTTTGAAGATATTTTTGTATTGTTTATATCAATCTAATGATAAAATATGTTTTTTTAATTTTATCTTTATCTTTATTATGTGATGTCAAGCTAAAATTTTCTCCCATGGATAACTGATTTAATTTACTAATCGGTTTTCTTAAATTTTTTTTTACTACTAGTTTTGTTACTTTATATAGGCTATTATATTTTTAAAGTATTTCTATTGCATTGTTATTCTGGATTATCTTTTCATAAATTTGCTTAAGAATGTTATTTGACTTAAGGAATTTTATTCTGTTGTTTATAGTACTATTCAAAATTTTGAGGATCCTTACTTTATTTATCTTAGAAAATATTATTTCTTTGTTTAAATTTATACCAAGTTTTATTTTCTTTATGACAGGAACTTTAATCATTAAATCCTTTTAACCAACCAATAATTATCAATTTCAGGTTCTGAGTAGTATTGTTATAATAATTTAAGTTACTGTTAATCTGTAATTTAAATATATTATTGGTAATGAAGGTTAACAGTTTTCTGTCATTTGAATAAAATGAATTTAAGAAAATGGTATTTTCTAGTAGGAATTTAAGAAAATGGTGGAAAATTGGTAATTAAATTGTTTATCAGCATTATTTTGTTGATTATCTTACTACAGTTCAAATGGGTAAAGTGGTAAGCTCTACTGACAAACTGTAGGGAACCATTTCATCAGTGCTCTCCATCACATTAGGGCTTGCGCTTCCAAGGAGTACTTTTGGAAGGAGAACCTTTAGAGTTGTAAAATCATCAAGCATGATGAAATTATGTTGTTTACAAACTTTTTACCATGTGTTAATTTATATATAATCATGTACAATTTTAAATATAATAAATGTAACATTTGATCAAAGTTGTGAAACAGAAATGTTCTGTTCCATCTTCAATTAATAGTAATATAAGACACTGCTTGACGTCAATGTCTAACTTGGATATATTAAGTGGCATTCTCCTTCAGAGACCGTTACCCAGATCCTTGTTTACAGATAGTTACAGAACAGATCTGTATGTATTTATTTCCAGTACTTTTTGGAGTTATTACCTTAATATCCTTCCACCTTCCTTTCTTTGCAACCATAAGTATTGAGGACTGGTTTCCCTCAAGCTTCTCGCCAACTAGGTCAGGAGGCTGGTGCCCTCTTTTAGTGTAACATTTTCTTTAACAATATCTAGAAGCTTGTTCCCTCCAGCGTAGTGGTAATTTCACAAGATGTGGAGAAAATGAATGAACACCAGTATCGAGGCCTTCTGAGAGATCTTATTAACCACCCCCGATACAATCTGTATATGAATTAAATTATACTTTCTATCAAATCCACAAGATGCTTTAACTTGATCTTAACTATAATTTTTTTATAAGTTAAATTCTTCTTAATGATTTCTTATTTTCTTTACTACTCTGAGTTGGTCCTCCATGAATTTCTCCTTCCTCCCCCACATCTCTACCATCTTTGATCTATTTAGACTCCAAATAATCATAATTTTATTTAAGTTATAATTAATAGACAAAATTATTTGTCATCTACATATTTTATTAAATAAATCAAAAATTTTATCCTTGTATAGTCTCAACACTTTTTATTTCATCAACAGACCAACGTTTCGGCCATTTCGACCAATTGAGACAAAAATGCAATTTAAATTAAATTTAAAACAAGGCTGACCTGAGTGAGTGGGAGGTTATAAATAGTTTGTTTATATGGTAGTGATATTGTGGATAATTTGAAAATTAGAAGTTTTAAATATTTATGAATTTTTAAAAAATAGGTAACTAAACATAAGCTTAGGTAAGCTTATTAATAATAAATATGACTCTCTAATATTGACTTTTTCATAGGGTTTTAACTTATAATTAATGACCTGGGCAGAATAGCCTGCAAAACAAATTTTAAATTTTGATGTGAGGTTAGAATTTGTATTGAAGGTATGTTATATTATTAGTGATAATGTTGTTGTTATAAATGTTACGAATGAATATATAATATAAGCTGTTAAATATTTAGATTGTCCTTGAGGATGGCCGAAATGGCCGAAACTTGGACTGTTGATGAAATAAAAAGTGTTGAGACTATACAAGGATACAATTTTTGATTTATTTAATAAATAATTACCTGTCTCAAGAAATTGAAAAAATATATTTAAAATAGATATTTTATTTTTTTTCTTACATCTTTATAAGAGATATTTCCGGGTAAACATAAATTTTTGTTTGGGTTTCAAGCCTCCCTACCACATCAAATACACACATATATATTTTTCCCTTTACATTTGCTACTTTGACATAGTAAGGAGACTTGAAACCAGTAAAAACATATTTTTAATGTAGGGTAACCAAAGAAACTAAAAATTAAAAATTGCATTATTCAAAGTTTAAATTTAAGAATCATTTTTCTTGCAAGGGAATAGCAGATCATGGTATTGGTGGTCTTCATTGAGATCCTGGAAATCATTCCATAATATTTATTTATTATGTAAAATAACTCAGTTCAAAAATATTAATTCAATTATTGTCTTATTTATACAGTGCTGTGTTGTTATCGGTCACATTCATCTGCTTTTGAAATCGCACAGCATTCTATCTAAAGCGTCAGCGTCTAAGTAACTAACAATGATTCAGCAGTTGTAATGAGATTAATTGATGTATAGTCATGACAATTTGAAGTTGAAGAGCTTATTTACCCTAGTTAGATAGCCAGATATTAAAAAATAATTGACACAGTTGCCCTTAATAAGAAGCAAAACTGGGATATTACAAAAAAAATTAATATTTCAATTATTATTATTATTGGCGCGACAGACCGTAGAGGTCCAGGCCTTGCGCGATGGACTGAGTAAATAAATCGCGCGTTTCCTGACGTGTTTTTTTCATAGGGTGGGTTCGTCACTCCCACGTCAATTTTTTGTGAGTGTCACCCATTGGCTAACGAGCCTCACAAATGCCCGGGGGAGGTTGTGAGAGGATTTCGTATAATTTTATGCTTAAAAAAGCCCGGGTGGGCCGGCGCTAGAACTGATAACCATTGGGTTGATAGACAGGCGCGTTGCTACGCTGCTACCGCTGCCCCCTAATATTTCCATAGATTATTGAATCATTACAGCATGGTGATGGGAATCATTAATATACTCACCTAAAAATAATCCTTTCATCTTGAAAGCCGAACAGTGACAGTTAATAGGAGGCAAAAAACGGTTTTGCTGAGCTTAGGCAGTGTTTCTCGCACACACTTATCACTTTGGTTTTGTTGAGGTGTGACTTGTGTGTGTGAGGTGCACTTGCATCAGAAGGCCTCAGACAATACATATTCTCAATAAGTTTAGGTAAGCCTAAAACAGGAGGTGATTTGACAGGAGGATAGAACGTGGTCCAGGTTTTACAACATCCAATCTACGAACCACATATGATTGTCGAGTTTTTTAGGGTATATACCCGAAATCCTTGCAGTTTGGATACTCCACTATGTAAGGTATTCACTTACAGCCATGGAGCAGGTGGCAAGCACTTAAGGTATTCATTGTAAGTTCTTGCACGAATGGTCATTTCTCTCTTTTAGGTATTTGCTTGCAGTTGAGAAGGTATCAAGTTCTCAGATATTCCCTATAGATCCTGCTAAGGTGCAGAGACGGCTGAGGGGTATTAATGCTCTTAAGAATAAAGGATAGAATAGAGATACAGGGGATACAGCAAGAAATAATAACACAATGTTAATTATCAAAATGGTGGTAGAATAGTGTGATCCACATGTAATTGTTTTTTTTTTTACTCACTATCTCCTAAGTAGTAATCTGTGAGGACTCTCAGGGTAGTGTAACTATCATGGTTACTAAGGCAAGAGGCACAGTCTGTAAGAAGCTGGTTTAAAGTGGAGCAGAAAGTTCTTTATTTATTTAAATAATATATTCACAAATATTACAGTACATTACGTGTTCATGGAATGAGTACATCTAAATATATAAAATGGAATTTAGAAGTTAACATTGTATGAAATTTCTAAAAAGAACTCTCTATGGTGGACAGCACTGAAGTCTTAGTTCTCTTGTTCCTCATGATAGTTCTGTAGCAGTACAACTCTCATTTATTGGTAGGGCTGCTACAGTTTCATGAAATTCCTTTTTGGAGATTCATAAATGGAAAATATAAATAAATAGATCCTCGGTGAGGAGAAATTTTCTAGTAACAATCTTTCAAATAAGGTATTACTTTATGAGTTCCTTTTAAAATAATTATGAATCCATTTATGAAAGAAGCAGACTATGACCTTTTATTTTTATAAGGTTTATAATGAACTTATAAAGAAGAGATCCCAAATTTCATTAAGAGAGGTTTTAAGCGAAATGGACCGGTTATCCGTTTGATGGAATATTCTAGTATCACTATAACTGAAATTTATTTGAGAACTACCCATTAGCCAAATTTTATTTCTGTATGGTCATAATCTTTAAATATCATCTCTTGATGTTGGCATGTATTATTATTATTTTTATTACGCTAAAGGGATGGGAAACCCTTCGTTACCTCGACCTATTACTTGTATAGAGATCCCATAGAAATTTGATGCTTCTAATGAAACACATTAGGTCTTTTGGGTTAATTCAAGTGATGTCTTCAGGTTTAATTATTGCCTGATTCAAGAATTGTAATCAGTAAAAGGGAAAGGCTTCACATTCAAAAATAATATGTTCTAGCCGTTTCTTCGTTCTCTAAGCACAGGCGACATTTGGAATCTTCCACTTTCTCCTTCTTTTTGAGATGATATTTTAATGGATCATGGCCATGAGAAGACCTGTTATTCTTTTATGTTAGCTTATTTCTAGCCTGCTGCAAAATTCTACCTTTTGCTTTGACACGCTTATTAAGATCTTAGATTGTTTCATTCCAGATTTAGTAGCCCAGAACGTTTTCTTCTTCTCTATTTCCAAGGAATCGATCTCCTTCCCTATTACAGTAGTAGATACTGCAATAAGGTTCAAGGCCTAATAATGCTGTTTTTGAGCCCTTTCTTGCAAGTTCATCGTCTATCTCATTCCCCTTCGAGTCCTGGTGTCCACATTAAAGTAAGCTTTTTGCCTTGAGCAGTTTTTTTAGGATGTTGAGGTAATTCCATACCATCGATGATATTATTTTGTTAGACTGTAAAGCCTTTAGTGCTGCTGGACTATCTAATATAATGTAGATAGTACTACTTTTAGGGATCTTCTTTAGGTTTTCACAAGCCACTATTTCTATGGCATATACCTCATTTTGGAAAACTGTTGGGTAAGATCTGATTGACAGAGTCCTTATGAATTTCGGTTTATATACTCTCACCCCTGCTTTTCCTTAACTGAGCTATCTGTGTTCCAAACTAGGGCCCCTTATCCAAATTCGGGCTCTCACCTCATCTATACTTCCTTGTCAGGTATATTTACTTTGAAATTATTTTTAAAGTCTATTTTTTTGGCTGATTTCAAACTTTCGGATTAAATACCACGTTAGTCTCTCTCCATATTCTTGGGATATATTCCGTAGCATAGCTTGCCCTGAATAATTTTCTTAGAGCTAGCACTAGTCAATCTTTCCCACACTGCAGATGGGCCAAAATTATTCCATTACTCACAGCGCCTTATAGGGTTAAATGTACCTATTGCCCATATGATTTTATTTGGGTGAATATTCTGTTGGCTTCTTTAAGAGTCCAACTATCTTTTTGAGGTTTAACCCTTTCTTCTTTAAAGTCTATTTTATCTTTTGCTTTTTCCCATCATAATTTTATCTTTTGCTTTTTCCCATCATAATTTTATCTTTTGCTTTTTCAAACATACATTGAGGAAAGTGTGTTTCTCATAGTACCTTGAGTGTTACCTCTTGATCTGTTAAGTATAGGTTCAATCTGTCTGACTTACTGAGCCAGGTCCTTTTGTTGCAGAGGACCTTCTGCAACTGGGCTACTGACAGGAAATCCCTTATCCCTTCACAGAACTCCCCTCATGTCCTCCTCTTTGCCTTTCTCATTTCCTTATTATATTCTGTTAGAGCTTGCTTATAGTCATTCCAGATAACTTGACTTTGTGCTTTATTAAATAGTTTTCTAACTTTTTTCCTGAAGGTTCTCTAGTTTCTTGCCCCACTAGAGTACGTTCTTTTTAGTTTTTCTAATCCTCATTTGGTAGCTTTCTTCATAGGACCTATGTATTTCATTATGTACTTCTGTTGCTGCCTTTTCTAGGAAACTAATGGTTTCAATTGGTTTCAATTCAATGATATCATTTCACATGTCTACGGATAGTAATTCCTCATATAGTTCCCAATTTGTAAGTTTGGTTACTCTCATCCTTTGTACCATTTTCCTACCTTACTTCCTATATTTTCTGTATGTATATTATTAGATATTCAATTGTTTAATAGTTCCACACTTCTTTTGTTTGTGTCCATACTGCCCCATGGTATATTGTGAGCATTGACGTAATTCCCTAGATTAAATTTCTTTTTATTCTTTTTGCGATGGCTAATGAAGTTTTCTACCTCTTTTGTAAGGATCTTGTCTCCTGGGAAGTAGGCTGATGCAAGATACATCTCTTCCATAGGCACCTCTATTGCCACTGCAACTAGGTCCAGTGGTATGCATTCTGTAATCACAAAGTATTTAATATTGATATTAATCATGATAGCAGCTTTTTGGCTATGAAAACTTCTGCAATAGATGAGCTTTCTTGCTTTGTTTGAGAGTCCTTTAATTTTACCTCTTACTATCGAAAGTTCCTGAAGTAATCCAACATTCATGTTATCATTGCTGAATTTACTTGCTAATTTGGCTGAAGTTCCTTTAATAATAATAATAATGCTTTATTTATTCTGGGGCGAGTCCCTTTAGAATAATACAGAGAAATTAATAGATGAGGGCTGAGGATCCTCATAGATATTTAAACAAAAAATGCAAAAATATAAACAGCATTATACAAAATAATTATAAGTAACTTTCTCACTTTTATCAGTTGAACAATAAAAAAAAATGAATAAATAAAAAAGAAAACGATGTAAAAATAATTAAGAATGATATAATCGTTTACATACATATTTACAATTATTTTAATTTACAATTTTATGGGGTCTGAATGGATAAGAAATGATTGAACAGGCGGGATTTAAAGGTAGGGAGGGTATTGGAGCAACGGATGTTGGAAGGGATGGAGTTCCATAAGGATGATGCTCGGATAATGAACGGTCGAAAGCAGCGGTTCGGTGGGCCCTTATGTATAAATCTGAAAACCGGGACCGGGTATTGCGGGAACGTATAGAGGATTTGAATTGAAGGAGCTCGGAGATGTATGATGGACGGCGGGATTGGATATCTTGGAAGATGAAGGATGCCAGGAAATACTTACAACGGTAGGAGGGATAAAGCCACTTCAACGCTGCATAAAAACGGGAAACCGAGGCGTCCCTTGGGATCCCGAAGATGAATCGTACACAGCAATTTATCAAAGGTTTTAATTTCGCCTCGAGATCCCCAGAGACGCCCCCATATACTGTATAGCAATAGTCAAAGTGGAGAAATATAGAAGTTACTAGTAGCCTACGAGTTTCAAATGGAAATAGGTGGCGGAGGTAATTTAAACGTTTTAAAGTTGGAAAGGTACGGCGGGAGATATTGGATACATGTTTTTTACAGGAAAGTGTTTGATCAAAGGTTATTCCCAGGTTTATGATTGTGGGGTAAAATTTGATGGGACTATCATGTAGGAACAGAGTTGGAATATTAGGAGCAAATTTAAGGAGATGATTGGAGCCTATTAAGATTGCCTTCGTCTTCTTCGCATTTAGCTTCAACTTGTTAGCTCTCGCCTATTCACAAATCCCATTCAAATCTTCTTGAAGTTTCTCTGTGGCTGGTAATAGGCCAGAAGGCGGGAAGAACACGTATATTTGAAAATCATCTGCATAGATGTGGTATTGGGAGTGATGGATCTGGAAGGGAAGATCATTAATGTAAATAGCAAACAGAGTGGAAGATAGAGAGGAGCCTTGAGGAACACCACAGGAAAGGGGGAGGGTCTTAGATGGAGGTTGACCTGGGACGACTACATACTGGGACCGATTTGAGAGGAAGGATTTGAACCAGCACAGGGCACTGTTGGATAGAGGAAGATTACGCAATTTAGTAAAGAAGATGTTATGGTCAACAGTGTCAAACGCTTTTGAAAAGTCTAGAAGGATGAGGATAGTGAGGTTTTGGTGTTCAATGGAGTTTTGGAGGTCATGGGTTATTTTAAGGAGAGCGGATTGTCTCGATTAGCCAGATCGAAAGCCACATTGGAAAGGGTTGATAAGGGAACGTTCATCTAGGAAGTTGGAGAGTTGATTTCGGACAAGCGTTCTGACGGTTTAGAAAGGTTAGATAGAAGAGAAATAGGACAGAAGTCGTTCAGTGAACTAGGGTTGGAAATTTTCTTCAAAGATTGGACCAGGGCAGTTTTCCAGGAAGATGGGAATATGGAGTTTTGCACTGAAAAGTTGTAGATGTGGTAAAGAGCGGGAATAACGACAGGGAGGCTGGATTTTATTAGTTTTACTGGAATACTATCAGGGCCATAATCATTAGTGTGAGATTTTAGGACAGTGGAAAGTAATTCATCGTAGGACAGATGTGAGAAGAAGACTATAAGGTATGAGTCTAATAGTATCATACTTTAGTGATATATGATATATATTAACATATATTACTTTAATATTATCCATATTTTTTCATTTATAAGGGTTTTGTTGGTGGCCTTCTCCTTCCAGACTCTCTCGGTCTTCTTATATCTTCTCTTTCCTATAGGGATTTCTCCTCTTTTCTGTGTGGATACTCTTTCCTTAGTAGGGGACTTCCCCCCACTTTCAGAGGTTCTTCTTTCAGGGGGAGGCTTAACAAAATCGGATCTCGACTTCACCTCCAAGGGCCTGGCACAGCACTCTACCGATCCTGCTGATTTGCTAGGACTGACCAAGTAATCAATTGATTCTGTCTTCCCTTGAGTCTCCTTTCCTGATTTTTTCTTAGCTCTCCCTACTACTTTGAAGCTTGCTTCCAACATGCCATAGAATATAACACTCTGTTCTATCAGCACAGACATTTGTTTAAGTTTTGCTTTAAAGAAGATTTTTCTATCTTCTTCAGTATTGATTAGATTGAGATAAATTAACATAGCCTTTCGATGAGGAAATTCATCCTCCTTTAAAGCCTTGATATTTGCACCCTCCCAAGGTTTTCTGTTGTTGGCATTATTTATTATCCACTGTTCCGTTTAAATGGAAGATTTGAATCAAACTATAATGATATGGCTACTTGCGATTGTACCACTAGTGCCCCATGTGTCCAAGATAACAAAAGACACTCACTCACTCGCTAGCGAGCTTTGGCCAGAGGCAGTCTTCCTTTCTTCACTTCTATTTTGTAAAGAAAACCATGAGTAAGGACACTTCCAAAGAGCCCTCTGGCTGCCGAGGAGAGGGTAGATGAAGGGACATGGAGGAAAAGAAAGAGGAAGCATGAGTAAGTCACCTCCCTTCTTTATCTGATTCGCATCAGTTTAATAATAATAATCAGTTTACACTTTACTCAGCCCCTTAGCCCCATGAAGCATGTAAGTGGACAGATATGTGTTGAGAGCGACTGGTGGTATCGGCATTGAACCTTCAGGTTTGCTAACCTTTATTATTATTGTTATTGTGTAAGGAAAATTATATCTGTATGGTCATAATCTTTAAATACTTTTTTAATATCATCTATTATTATAGATATACTCATAAGTCATTTTTTAAAATTATTTGGTATGATATTTTTGTTCTCTGTTACGTATATATGTATATAAATTAAGTATCGGTGAAAGCAAAATGTTAAAAAATAGAAGAAGGAATAAGATGTATCACAATGTAAAATACTGGCTTTATTGGGTTCGGTACATCTCTTTATATACATTCGATCAGCTGATCCCCTCAGTCAGCTGACATCGAAATAACAGCTGACTCAGACTGTAACTCCCCCCCCCCCACCAGTTTACGAACAATCCTCGTAAACTAATATTATACAATATAATAACATAGAAAACAAAAATAATTTAGAAAAACTATGAACAATAAAAATAAATTCCTATAAACATATAATTGTAAAAATTCAAAAGTTCCCTGAAATAATTGCTATATACATAATTTAAACCTAAGAATAAAAAAAAAAATTCTTTATACAAGAGCTACCCTTGTTAGACCCCAACTTTCTGTATACGATCGTCCCGATTTTGATCGCTCCCATCCTGTCTGTGACATTTAATTCTTCCGTGCCACCCTCCTGGCATTTTCCTTTTCCATTCTTCCTCGTGCCTTCTCCCATCATTTTCTTCGAGCAACATGGTTGTTGTGTATCTTCTCACCGTCCACTGCCGTGTTCTTATAGTCCCGCCAGTGTCCTCGAAGCCCAAAGAGGATCTCAAATGGTGAAAACCCCTCAACGGTATGTACGGAATGATTATATGCCGCTATAGCCTAGGGAATTGCTACATCCGGTTTCAATCCCTTGTCGATCTGATATAACCGAAGATGGTCACTCAACGTGCCATGAAGCCGCTCTATGCTTTCTCTGCTCTTGGGGTGCTCTGGTGTGTTGAGATGGCATGTTACGTCCAGGTCCTTCATTTCTGTTCGAATCATGGGATTAAGGATTGGATATGAGAGGAAGTCGACGGTTTAGTGGAATCCTAAAGCTTATCCCCATAAGTCCAAATAGGCCTTATTATTATAGTCATGTAAATCAGTATCTTCTAATGGGTTGGAAGCTTGGATTGGTTGTCTAGTTCAGTGGTACCTAACTAGAGTTCTGCAGGCCTCTTCCTGGGGTTTCACGAATCTCTTTCACTGGTTCCATGAAATAATTGATGAATGGATTATTCCATGTCAACCAAACACAGTTTCCAAAATTACCATGTCATATTTTCTTCAAATTTTGCACAGGTATTGTGTAGATTTCCTAGCGTTTATTAGCTTTTGATTAAAAAATGTACCACTTTATTTGTATCAAATAACAAAAAAGAGTTCCTCCATTTTTTTCCCACTTCTACCAAAAGGGTTCCACCATTTTCTTAATTTTAGCAAAAGGGTTTCTCCGCCAAAATAAGGTTTGGAACTACTAGTCTAGTAGGTGTTTAACAGTCGAAATCGACACACAGTTTCCTCTTTTCAATTTTGTAGGTGGATTCCAAGGTAGTTGTTAGTCCATATGTCCTAGGTAGTGGATCTGTTTGACAGTGATAAGTGCAGTATTATTAAACAATAGTTATACTGTAGAGCAGGAAGTCACAGGTTTTATGAAAGATAAAGATGATTTGATGGGATTTATTTTAATCTTCCATTTTAACACCATCCTTCAATAGTTGTGATGTGGGATTGGAGTTTGGAATACAATGAAGAATAATGGTATATTATCTAAAAAAAGGTAAAAAACGAAGTAAAAAGAGAGGAAAAAACGGAATAGATAATTCAAAATTTTATAACACAGTTTAAAAAGAAAGTATTAACAAAAAATAATTTACTAAAGTATATAACAAACAAAATATGGAACCTCATACCAAATAATTCGACAAAATGACTTATGTGTAAATATATAATAATAGATGATATTAAACAAGTATATAGATATAATGACCATACATATATAATTTGCCTTACACAATAACAATAATAATAAAGGCGAACCCCGCAGGTTCGATACTGATACCACTAGTACCACGCTCTATGGATATTCGTCCAGTGGGGCCCGTGCAAATCCAAATCTGCCCCATCAATCTTGACGTAATCCTCCCACGTACGCTTCGGTCTACCCCTCAGATGTTTATCCGTCATTGAACTGATAAGCCGTGCAACCTTACACGCCAATCTAATTCACCGCAATGCTATAATCCAAATTATGTAACAGGGTCCAGTTGTCTCAATTCGGCTTTGCACAACAACCTTCTAAATTCTGTGGTTAACTCATCCTTTTTCGGTCATATTCGGACGCCATACTTTATTTTCAAAAACCTTAAGGCGCTGTTTTTCTCTTTCTGTATGATGCCACGTTTCGTATCTGTAAAGAACAGTAGGAAGGATAATAGTTTTGTAAATTCTTTTAACTTTTAATTTTTTGAACCGAAGGCACTAGCCAAGCAATTTCGAACTTGAAAAATAACAAGCATGTGAGATGGCAACGCTGCGTGGGCAACACTGGCAAGAGCGCAGAGGTTTTTTTTTGTTTGTTAGAGAGAGTGGTGATAATAGTGCGAGTGTGTATAATTTTTCCAGTTTGGTGGAAGGTATATTAATTGTGATTTTGCGTATATGACTGGATAAACTCTTATTGATTTCTGAGTTGTGAAGGACCTTTTCTTTTATGATTGAAATTATTGTCTAACTCAATAATGTAAGTGTATTTAAGCTAATATAATATTGAGATGGTAATGCTAATGGTATTGTTCATTCTTCATCTCTCACATTTTTTCCATTAAAAAAACTATTACCCTCCTACATTTTGGTGTTAGGTTTAAGGATAAATAACTATCTGAAAAAAAAAATTATATTCAGGCAAAATAACTGGATAAAAAAAGCAACGATGAGTGAAGAACAATTAAAAAGAGCGATAGAGGATCTGAGGGTGCAATTAATACTGGAGAAGCAGCGTGCTGAAATCGCCCAGTTAAAATTGGAGAATGACGAACTCAAATTTTCTTTGGAGGAGTCAACTCGGTTACCTTTAATCCAGTATCGCTTATACGCTAAGGAAATCACAGAGTAGTCGGATGAAAATATCACGCCTGGCGATGTTGAAATTTACTTAGAAAGATCTGAAAGGGTAGCTTGTCGGAGTGGGTGGCACGAAGAGGAAAGGAAGGAGGTACTCTTGTCAAAGATGAAAGGACCCGCGGAGAGATATCTACGGATCCATGGAACCGAGTTCCAGGCATGCAGAGATTGGAAGGAAGTGGAAGACCTCTTTAAAAAAAGGTTCTCAAAGAGAAGGGAGCTACTAGAGGACATGAGGACGCTATTAATACTGAAAAGAGAAGTAGGGGAGAACTATCGCACTTATGCCGAACGGTGTGAGGAAACGGGTATTCTGGCGTTCACAGTAGACGACTTGTCTACAGAGGAACAACGGCGGTGATGCGTAGAGTGGTATTTGGGATGTTCCAGTTGGGAACCGAGAACCCTATTTTTAAAGGGTCAGGATGTTAATACCCTACAAGATGCGGTGGTGATGGCAGAGCGGAGGTTGAAGTAGGAAAGCTGAAAGGTATTAGAGAAATTAAGACCGAAGAAGAAGACGAACCGGGTTGCTACTGTCGCCGATGAGGGGAACGGCTAGTCAGGAGGCACCAGAGTCCCCAACAGTCTGTAGAGTCACTCCTAAGAGTGGCTGCAGAAATCAGAGAGTCCCGCACGCTGAGCGTAGTGATCGGGTCTATAGCGTAGTGAAACGTTCCATATCACGAGCAGAAGGACAGCTGGGCGGGTAAGAGGAATCCCAGAACACCCTGCCCTAAATGTGGTTGTTAAGCCACCTCAATTCGACATAGTCTCCTTGTTGGAAAGCTTAACTAAAAAAAATAAACACTGGCTCGGACAAAACATTTATTCGTAAATTAAGTTAAAAGACATAAATTATACATAAATTAAATTGAAAACAAAGAAACCTTTTAATAACAAAAAAAATACTCCCTATGAGAACAAATTACAAAAAAAATGGCTAATTACAACTGATGAACTCCGATGGGTCGGGGTCCTGTAGTTCGTGTCGAAAAGGTCGGACGACGTTCTGTTCTTGACGTAGGTGGGCCCACACAGCAAACCGCTCCGAAGATCTCATCCAGAAAGGTCAGGTAACAAGTACAGCGACTGGGCGACTGTAAGTTGGCTACTCGACTGGGCGAGTGTACATGGGCGACGATGTCGACGGGGCGACTGATCTATGGCCACAAACGCAGAAAAGGTCTGGTTTCGACCTGTAATAACGACTAAAACACTCCATAAATGTCCAATCTATAACACTATAAACGCAGACAGGGCTGCTGAGGACGCTATCAGGGCCACTAATTAGTCGCAACTGCTCCAACAAACTAAGATGGTCGGTCCGTAGCTAGGTGACGCAATAATGATCACCCCTAGCAACTGTCTCTATTACTCATTATTAGAAAAATTCTTCACACATTCTTCTTTTCAAACAACTAAATCTAAATAAAACAATACAAATAAAAATAAATGTAACTAAATTAAATACTAATAAAACTATATAACTAAAACTATAAAACTAAATACTAAAAATACTATTTAAAATTATTTACAGCGTAATTATATTATGGCGTTAACAGTGGTAAATGGGAACATTGGATACGGGACTGCCATCGATGGAAAACTGATAGTTGTCATAAGTGACAGATATTCCATCGACTGGAGCATTGGATAACATGTTTTAACTGCTGGGAGCACATTCAGCGTTTAAACAGGAGGGGCCCGAGTGAAGGCCTCAGCCTCAGGAACCGTGAGAGGTAAGATTGGGGTGGCACTCTCCGATACAAAGAAGCATAATCCACTAATAATCGTGATGCGGTTCAATGGACAGCAAAGAAGCGTCTTAGTGGAAACCGGGGCTGATATCACCCTTTTACATGAACCTATTCCAGACGTTCCTATTGAATCGTCAGGGAGGAGTTCCATCACAAGTGTCACCGGAGCACAGAGACTCATTGCTGAAAAGCAGATGCTAACAATCGCTCTTCCACGATTGAACATAAAGTGTGGATCACGCCTCTTGAACATGGTGTGGATGGAATCCTGTGGATGGACGTGCTTAGTAGGATATTATGGATATAGGGACATTATGAGTATGTACGGATGGCTTTAGGGTTTGGAGGAGCACCAGCTACATTTCAGCGCTTCATGGATAGATTTCTGAGTGGACTTCTGGGTACTGAGTGTTTGGTTTACCTTGACGATATTATTATATTTGGTGAAACCTCCGAAGAACACAACCAACGCTTTAGTCAAGTTTTGGAAGAGCTACAGGCGGCAAATCTGGAGATTAACCTTAAGAAATGCGAATTTATGCAGTCGGAATTGGTCTATCTTGGTCATCTAATCTCCAGAGACGGAGTGAAGCCCGATCCTCTGAAGGTGAAGGCCATAGAGGAATATCCTAAATCCCAGGATGTAAGAGAAATTAGAGCATTCTTAGTCCTGTCCGGGAATTATAGGATGTTCATTCCTAATTATGCTGAAAGGTCTAGGCCTTTGACCGAGTTGACGAAATCTACTGCAGCTTTCGATTGGACACCGGAAAGAACCTCAACGTTTGAAGACCTCTGTACCTGCCTAAAAG
>NW_027115979.1:0-14145 GCF_000696795.3 Halyomorpha halys | reverse complement strand
TCAACGTTTGAAGACCTCTGTACCTGCCTAAAAGGAAGCCATGTGCTGTGTTACCCCGATTTATCGCTTCCCTTCATATTGTCCACGGATGCTTCCGGAATAGCTGTGGGAGCAGTGCTCGCGCATAAGGTAAATGGACGTGAAAGACCTGTAGCTGAAGCATCCCGTCAGCTTACCAGCGCAGAAAGGAACTATTCAGCAACGGTACGAGAGTTACTAGCAGTAGTGTGGGCTGTGTCACAGTTTAGGTGTTACCTTTATGGTCGACGATTCACGGTAATAACCGATCATGCCCCATTGCGATGGACCCTCGGACTCAAGGAGCCGAGTTCCCGGCTGATGCGCTGGCAGATCAAGTTAGCCGAGTACGATTTCGAAGTTCAATATAAACCTAGAAACCATAGTAATGCATATGCATTTAACAGAGCTGTGTGGGTCGTGGGAAATAATGGAAAGGCACCAGTGTCTAGAAAAGAAGTCAACCAGGAGCAGCAGTCCGACACAGTTTGTAAAACGTTAGCTGAAACCCAAGGAGCAGCATGTTGTTTCGACGAGGATGGGCTACAGTTTAGAGTAGATGGCAACCGACGGAGGGTAATAATACTTCGTTCTCTGGTGCGCAGAGTTCTGTATTAGCTGCATGACGAGCCTTGTGGAGGTCATGGTGCCACTCAGCATACACTACAAAGAGCTGATTTCGAACTTTTACTGGGAGAAAATGAAAGCAGACATTGAAGAGTGTGTAGGAAGATGTGAAGGTTGTGCCCGAATGAGGCTGCTTCCTAAGGTGCCTATTATGCCTCCTTACCAAGCGACTCGGCCCGGAGAACTGGTAGCGATGAATATACAGGGCCTATTCCCGAGAACAGCCAGGGGGAATAAATATCTTATAACGTGTGTGGATCACATCACGCGTTATGCTGAGGCTACCCCAGTGAAGGACACTACGATGGAAGAGGTCGCCAAAGTGTTTGTCGAAAATGTGGTTCTTAGGCATGGAGTTCCTGAGATGCTCTTGACAGACCGCGGAGCCAACTTTACCTCAGACCTGTTGAAAACAACTTTCCAGATGGCCGGAACAAAGTAAATACAGACCACTGCTTATCGTCCTTCTTCGAACGGCAGAGTGGAACGTTTTCACCGGACCCTCATGAAATCTGTATCTCACTACGTGAATAGTAAAGGAAACAATTGGGACCTCTACGTATCTACACCTTTGGCGGCATACAGGAGTTCCATCCACAGATGGACAGGACACTTATAACTTCCTTACCTATGGAAGGGAACTAACTTTACCCTTTGAGTGTGATTTACAGCCAAGAGCTAACATCGGTCACCATAACTTCCTGGGAGAGTTAATTACACGGTTTAACGAGGCATATCTGTTCGCCCTCCGCACTAGCCGAAGATTGGAAGAGCAGAACGCCAGAAGAATCAACCAGGGAAGGAGACTGCGAGAATTGAAGCCTGGTGAACTAGCCTACATTAAAAATATCACTCCGTTAGGGAAATGCCAAAATTCGCGATTCCATGGAATGGGCCCTTTCGAGTCATTGAGAGGTTAAGCCCTGTTAACTACAAAATTGAAACTACCTATACGGTGTCCTGTGACCGTGGAGCAACAGAACCGGACATTGCAGGAGAGGGTGGATGAAGATGCACCTGGGGAAGTGAGCACTGAACAAGTGGATGTCCCAGTTCTCCCGGAGCTGGCTCCTGCGATGACTAGAGGGGGTCGGAATATACGGGCTCCACAGAGGTATTCTCCTGCATAGAGGGGGAAAAAATGGATACCCATTTTGGGCACCCTTTTTGAAAGGGGGTATTGTGGGATGGCAACACTGCGTGGGCAACACTGACGAGCGAGAGCAGAGAGAAGGTTTTTTTTTGTTTTTTAGAGAGAGTGATGATAATAGTGCGGGTGTGTATAACTGTTCCAGTTTGGTGGAAGGTATATTAATTGTGTTATGACTGGATAAACTCTTATTGACTTCTGAGTTGTGAGGGACCTTTTCTTTTATGATTGAAATTATTGTCTAACTCAATAATGTAAGTGTATTTAAGCTAATATAATATTGAGATCTAATGGTATTGTTAATTTTTCATCTCTCTTATTTTTTCCATTAAAAAAACTACTAGCCCCTTCAAAGCATTTCCCCCCTTTAACCTCCTTTTAATTTCCTCCTGAATTTTTTTTTTATATACTTTTCCTAGAAGGTAAATACTTAAACTTCTCTACCTATTCAAATTTATTTCCTCTTGTATCTCTGCAACCGAAATTGCTTCCTAGTGCTAACCATATTTTTTTTTTTATCCGCGTTTATTTCGAGACCTAGTTTCTTATTAGATTTTATCAACGTAGTTGTATTTATTTTTATAGTTTCCTCCTCCTTACTCAATTTATTGAATTTAAATCAGAATTCCTGCCTTTCGTGTTGAACGCGGAGGTGGTGACACAAATAAAATGTTTTTACTGTTTTATTTGTTACGGCTTAATAACATAAAACGTTCTTACTGTATAGAGGATATACAGGATAAACAAAGCTTGATCCAAACTCCCGACTCTGTCGCCAAACCGGCTAGTGATACAATATATTCACAGTTTGCTACAGAGCAACGTGTAGGAAAACAAAATGAAGTTTTACATCTCACTTTAACATAGAATAGGCTTTCCATCAAAGTGAGATCCTTAAGAGACATTATTTCCGATGTCAGTTTTTCCTAGCTACCTTTCTATTCCAAGTGATTAGTACTCAGCGCCCCTCCGATATCCTACAAAACCTGCATTTCAAATTCTCAGTCCAATCCTGTACTAGTCCCGTTCATCTGACACCTACCTCTGCTAATGCTAACTGCTGCCTTTGACAAATCCTTTTTTTACCCAAGCTGCCATCAACTGGAACTCCAATCCCTCTACCATACGTTATGTATCAACGCTTCCCTCGTTTAACCAACTTTTGCTTTTCCAAACTGAACCAATATTATAATAGTATAAATACTATAAATATTGAATATTAGCATTTATTATTAGTGCTAGTTATATAGTATGTTATAGTTATATTGTAACTACCTTTTTGGTTTGTTTTGTTTTTATTCCTGTACCAAAATTATTAATATGCAATTATATTAGAAGTTGTAATTAAGTGTGGTCATACTATTTTGGGCCAATATATTATGTAATATTATAATTGTTCTAAAGGGACCTAGTCCTAGAATAATAAACTAATATCTTTTATTTCATTTCTTTTCAATATTGGTTCTATGAGGTTTAAAGGTTCATGTTGAGGTCATTTAGGCCAGAACAATCATATTTATCGTGTACTGTACAGGTTACAAATGAGTCATGAAATGAAATGGTTAAAATTTCTACAAGATTAACATTGTGAAATTATGTGCCCCTAAAAGTGCCGCCGGGGACGGGCCGCGTTCACATCGCCCCAACTGCGCTATACTGAGTGTAATCCACCAGTGATAGTGGAAAACACAAGAGGACTGGAAGGAAAACAGAAGTGTGCCTTCCGATTGATAGTTGCAAAGCTCAACTGAAAAATAATCCTAGGATTTCTCTTTTTACTTGATTAAGCTTTGTTGGTGCATTACGTTTTCTTTTGGATCGCTTCATGATTAATGTCGAAAAATACACCGGCTATTGGTTTCTAGCTGCATATATTGAAGTATAGAAGGTGGTGCTAAGTTTCCATACCTACTTATAAAGTTTGTTCCACTTTTTCACAGAACTATTGAGTAGTACATTGATATAAACACATTATTAAATGGCGACTTTATCTTTTAATTAGGACTTAAGAAAGCTAAGGCGACTGTTGCTAACGAGATGCTAAGCCTCTCAATGTGGAAATAACCTCTCAAGAAAGTTATTGTTTTTAATCTAACAATTGCGAAAATTTATCAATGTTTGATTTTTGTTAACTTATTTTGTACTTATCTAATCTAAAAATGTTTGAAGATAAGACCAAAATAAAATTCCAGCATTCTATTCGCTGTGTGTAATAGGTGGATTTGGAAGGAGGACTAGGATATCTAAAATAGTTTGTTTGCCAGGCAACTTTCATTGTGTTTTCAACAGTAATTTAAAGTAGTGAACAGATAATCATATTCGAATCAGATATAGACTATACAAATTTCCTATTCAGAGAAAAAAACAAAATATAAAATACGAGATATAGGGTAGTTGTGGTAGGGGTGGGGGAGTGGGGATAAAGATATATAATGGAGAGCAGAGTGACCTTCTACCTCACTCACCACCGAATCTTCAGGCTGTCCACTTGCACAGGTAGGTAGATGCAGCCAAGCCGCGATCTCCAGTACAGGCATTAGGATAAGACAGTTAATTTCAGAACAACAAAATAACTGCCAGAACAAAACTAATATTTTGTTTTATTTATTATTATGATTGATTGACCCAGTTGAATATGAAAAAATAATAATTCGACATGATAATTTTAAATGTTAACTAACTTTGATTACTTTTCGATTTTTGAGATTACAAATCTCCGTAAAAGTATATTTAATCCTTAAGGGAGAGGCTAAAAAATATGTATGCCATATAAAATAAAATTGGCTTCACTACAGATTTAGAATAATTTTTTTTTTTAAATTAGCAGTTTGTTAAGTAAAAATGATTTTGTTCCAAGAATAAATTAAAATTTTGATATGCATATATTCCTAGACGCTTATTCATGATAATATGAATAATCACTTATTGGTAAGAATTTTACATGCTAAATCCAATATAAACTCAAAAAAGATTTTGTCAACTTTATTTATAAAAACATATACACTACCATCTTTGGATTAGACCGAGTTTATTTGTTTTACCTATAGCTAAGACCGAATTGATTGTTTCATATAAATCATGTAGAGCGCGGTACGTAAACAGATTATGCTTACCATAAGCACACACACGCGCGCGCACACACACACACACACACACACACACACACACACACACACACACACTCACAACCATCGACCAGTGGCAGCAACGTTGGGAGACTGCAGATTCCGGGAAGTGGACTCGCAGGTTAATACCCGATGTGGGCACGTGGTATGGCCGCTAGCATGGTGAGGTGGATTTTTACGTAACCCAATTGTTGACCAGACATGGATGCTTTAGAGCCTACCAGTACCGCTTCAAACTGGACAACACCACAGAATTCCCTGGATGTCAGACTGTCGAGCACGTGCTTCGCGGGCTTTTCACTTGTATTCGCTTTGCGGCAGAAAGAAGTGAATTGGAGAGAGTGCGTGGAGGAAGCATCACACCAGAAAACGTGGTGAGCTGTATGCTACTCTCAGTCCAGCACAGGAACGCAGTGAAGAGATTCACCACAGTCGTCCTCAAGAGGTTAAGAGAGGGCTAGAAGACAGGGCATGGAAAACGTGTGAACCATGTGAAGATAGCCAGGCGGCACTCAGCCATTTTCCTCCATGAAGTAGTATCTAGCGGCGGTCCCGTGGAGAGGAATAAACAGGTGTAGGGCGGTGGTTTTAGTGGGTAAAAACCCCACACACGGATAGTTATAGGCCCGTACCGATGTCCCGTGTCTTTTGAAGATTTCACCGACCCTCGTAAAAACACACACAATGTTAAAATGTTTTTAAACTAAATTTGTTTTAAAAAAAATAAAATAATTAAGAATTACGTATGATTGTTATGCCTGTGCTGGTTTTTTGCGGTTTAAGACATTCTGCATGATCACTTTGAAATAATTATTGACTATTCTGATATATAATACATATTATGCAGAATATAAATATTTTGATGTTTCTATATTGCCTTATCGATTTAGGAGTAATTGAGTATTTTCTTCAGAGTGTTAACTTGCCTTGCCGCCTAGGCGTGATACCATCACAGAATTCATCCCTAGGGGCTCTATGACCTAATTTGATCCGTTGGCCAGTGATTGTCGTTCTAACTTATATTTTCAGAGTGAATTTCATAACTGTCATTTCAATTATTAATGCAGAAAACCAAAAAGCATTTTTCAGTTAAAATTAAACTAAATTTGAAAAAAACAAAAAACAATCAAACAATAATAATAAACAAAAAATAAATTTCTAAATGAAATCAAACTTTAGATTGTTTTATGAAATAATATATTTAATAAAATGTAACATTATGTATCAGTATATTTTGTTGCATGTTGCTGCATGTATTTATTTATTTTTAGAAATAAAATGATATTGTTTGAAAATTCAATTTAGTTGTTATGAATAATTTAATAGCTAATTGCATAATTTGCTATTCTATGGGAATTAAAGAAGTTTTACTTGATAATGTTGGTTTATGGTGACTCTGTTAAATTGAGGAATTGATTTAATTACTATTAATTAATAGTATAATGCGTATTAGCATAATGTTGGATTCAAATAGGGTGTGGGTGACCTCCCTCCGGAAAGTGAGAAAAAATTGAATATAATAGTCATAATTAAATACTTATTTAAATCTTGTTAAACAAAGAAGTGTTTTTAGTTAAAAATATGTTGTCCGATAAAAGGCTAATTAAAAAAAATCGCAAATAATAGATGATTTTACCAGAAATAAAACTTGGCATTATTTAGCTGTTTTTTTCAAAACCCTTATGCAATTTTCTGCTTTTTAGGGGCAATCTCTATACACCATAAAAATATGTTTTCAGTTTTGGAAATTACGCCTGAGGATTGAAGGTTCGAAAATTAACAATACCCTCCAACGATAAACCTAATAAAGCGAAAATAAATGAAAATTTCATAAACTGTAGTGGTTAGGGCATCCTATATGTTGAGATTGGGGGGGGGGGGAGGTGAACAAGTATAGTGGGGCATCCTATTTGTTGTGTTTGGGGGGAGTGGACATGTATAGTGGAGCACTGTACATGTTTAGGGGAGGGGGATTTATAGTGGGGCATCCTATATGTTGAGATGATGCGGAGTGAACATGTATAGCGGGGAATCCTATAGGTTAAGGTTTGGGGGAGTGAACACGTATAGTGGGTCACCCTCACTTCAAAACCCCTTTTTTTTCTACACTTCTGAAAATTTTGAAACTACATGTTAGTTATAGTGGATAAACTTTCTTTTGGTAGTAAAGACGATTTTGTAACCTAGCTCTACTCTAGCGCTATTAACTCAGAAATTTCCAATGGGAAGAGGTATTTTTATATTTTCAATAAAGGATTCTCAAAAAGAACCTATTTCTGAAGCCATTTTAGAATAGTAATTTTTTTCCGCTCTGACGCTTCCTAAAGGCGTACATACCTAAAAACCGCAAAGAGTTTTTTTAAGGTTTTGGGCGATTTGGGGGGGAACAGGGGGAATATCGAAAAAATGTAAAGAAAAATATAATATATGTATGTATGTATGTATATATAAGGTAAATAATGAGTAAGTAAATAAACCCCTTTCGTTAAGTTTATATCTTTACTTACGTGAGCATTGTATGATTTTTAATAACTCTTTTTTTATTATTTGTTTTATATGATTCTCACAATATTAAATGTTATCTTCTATTTGTATCATCTACTATCTACTTAATTTATTGTTACATATATTTCCAAGTTTGTTTGTTATGATTTTTTTTTGTCTGAATGAAGGTTGTTATCTTTTTTTTTTGTCGTTTTTAGCCCTGATAAAGGCCCTGATAAAATTCAGGTCGAAACGTCAGCACAAAAAAATTAGTTTTACTTATTTTTGTATAATTACTAGCTATAATTTGAGTGCTAATAGACATCTGTAAATCTAATAGTTCCTGAAATATAGTTTATCATAAACCTACAGGTTTTTTCCAAACAGTTGAAAATTAACATTTTGTGAGTTGATTTTGGTGAATATCATGGAAACTCTTGTCCTACGAAAATAAACGGTATCGTACATTCAACTAGCTCTGATTTGTGTGCTAACGGACATCTATACGTCTGATAGGTATAGAGTTATTGTAATTGCTCTAGTAGTTATACTTTTTTTATCTAGCTCTAATAACAGTTTTTTTCCAAACAGCGGGAAATAAGCATATTGTGAATGAATTTTGACCCGTTAACCCCTCGACTGTCCTTCACTGAAAGTTTAAAGCAGAAAGTGCCAACAGCTAAATTACGTATACGATATGGTCCAACTTCATCTTCAATGACACGATACCATTACTGTTGTTTACTTTGAAATCGTATTTTAAATATACTCATAAAATTCTTAATTATCACTCACGGCTTCCAAAACTAGTTGCTTCTGAGGTTATCAGCAAAGGTTACTTGTAATGCAAACAGCGGCTAGTTTGTATTCGGCAGAGTTTATATTCTTCTGAAAATATAGTGAAATGCTCAGGTTAATTTTTCGGAAATGATAACTAAGTTTTTTTTTAGCTAGTGCATTCTTGGTCGCATTTCCTTGTATATATATTGAATATATTTACCATACTGCAGATCTTTTCGAGTTGCATAGCAATACTTAATAAATGATATACAATGGCTTTTCAAATTGAGGGGTATTGAGAATTATTCTCCTTGGATAGAGAAAGAATTGCATCTGTACGAGTTATGCAATTCTCATAGTATTGAAGACATCTTGGCTGATTGTTTCATTTGCCACCTGTCATTAACAACGAGGCCCCGCATGTTCCACCTGCTAAATTCTCGTGATATTCATATTATTAACCCTTAAGCACAGGGCATGTTTCGGACGTTACCTACTAGCTACTCGTTGCCACTTTTTCGCGATAACGTTCACCTTGGAATCGTGATATTATATTGTACAACTTTAGAACCAAGTAAGGCATTGCAATGAAACTTGGTTTATGTGTATTTGTGGAAATTGAAGAACACGTGTTTACTAAAAAAAAAAAAAAATATATATATCTACTATCAAATGAAAGAAAGCATAAATTAATGGTTTGGAAATTACTACTGGTAAATTCCTACCTCTTTATCTGTAGATTCTCTTCTGTTTCAAATCTCAAATTTGCGCTCTCCTGCATCTGCTTTTTCTTCCAGTTATATTTCATTTTTATGTAAATTTTCATTATCCTCTTCTATAGCCTTTTAATTTTTTACTTTTATTTCTACCAATGCTTCACCACTTTTATCTTCAGGCTCTGAATCCCAATTAACCTCATTTTAAAATATTCTTTTAGTATCTTCATGTTCTTCAACCTAAGCTAATAGTTCAGACGCAGATGCTTCATTGCCTTCTTTCATTTCTTTTTTGGTTTCAGGTACATTTGTAGCATAATCCTTCACATTTGATTCATTCTTCAAGTCCACTCCATAAAATCCCTCTGCAGATCTTTTTACAACTATCACGGTATCATTCTTTAAAATTTTCACTTTTGTTTTAGCAAAAGTCACAGATCCACCATTCGGTGTTATTTTATCGACAGAAAACAAATTTCTGTTGAGATCTGGTATGTAAATCACATGTTTCAGTTGACACTTGACACTTTTTACATAAGCAACCATTTTGGCTGTCATGGATGCTTAGTTTTTAGCCAGATCTACCTCAGCATCAATAAATAGTGCCTGCGACAATACACTTATATTGTTAACCCTTAACATACTGCTGTATAACATTGCAAGCAACAATAATCTTGTAGTTAAATTGGAAAGAGTCATATCGGAGCCTGTACTTTTCCAGGCACTTATAAAATATATATACTGCACTGAAAGTGTTGTGCAGTAGTGCAAGTCAAAATATGAGTTAATGCTCTCTGATTCACTGTTGTTACTACTAAATGTTGGGCATTAGCATCATTTAGTAAATACACCTTGTATTCTTTACTTTACTGGTTTCTGGGACGCTCAAAATCTTTAGAAATAACCTCAAACAACCCGTGGACTTTTAAGAAAATGTTGTTCCATGTTTGGAAGTTCTCAGGTCCTGTTAGCGGCTAGATCTGATTTATTTCATTGAAGCTGTTGAGATCAATTTTACGATGTTACTGTTGCACTGCTAACGAACTTTAACTTTTTTTACTTCACGAAGTATTTGAACTGGAACAAACACTATTTCTTCTGTCTCACGCGGGGGTGGTGGACACAAATAAAATGTTTTTACTGTTATTGCTGTTTTATTAGTTACGATTAAATAACATAAAACGTTCTTACTGAAGTGAGAACCAACAACACACACGAAGCTTGATGGCAACCTCCCAACTGACTGACCGTTGCATACAGCACAATCGATATATTTACATTTTGCCACACAGCAACATGTATAAAATAAAAAATGAATTTTTAGACCTCATTTTAACACATGGAACCATACTCGTGTACCCTTGTTTCACTAATTCTACATATTGCTCAACGAATTAAAGAAGTGTATAGTCCGTCATGGATACACTTTCGTTGTAAAATCGGTTGATTTATTTATCATACATTTTGATATTTTTATCATATTTTGATCTTTTTTTTTTTTTTGTCATTTTAATAGAAAAGTACAAGGAACATGTATTTCTTAAAATTTCTGTGTTAAAAGTCCATTTTTTTCATGACTATTATAAGGCCTATCTGGACATACGGAGTTGAGCTTTGGGGCTCCACTAAACCATCAAATTCCTCCAGAATCCATCCTTACAGTCCAAAATCCTTCGTAAAATCCTTAATGCTCCTTACTTAGTCACAAATCAAGTCATCCATCAGGACCTCAATGTTCCATATGTTGCCGATTTGGCCAGAACCAGATACCGTTCCTTCCATAATAAACTTCTCAACCACCCAAATCCACTTGTTTCTAACCTGGCTTCTCCTTCATTACCTAATAATCCTACTAGGCGTCTGAAAAGAAGATCGCCTCGAGATCTTCTCCTCTAGAAATGTTATTGGAGTTCTATCAGTGGGAGAATTCTCCACATGTTTTTATCATGTCACTATTTCACCTACAGCAAATTTACTTGTTGTATATATGTGTATACAGTTGTAAATAACAATAAATAAATTATTAAAAAAAAAAAGAAGTCTATTTTCAAAGTAAATTTCAATTTTATTATTTATTTATTTTTAGTTTCGTACTTTTAGTTAAAAGTTATGTATAATAATTGGTTATATATTTACATTTTATATACATTACAAACTTTATTTTGTTGTATATTTTGGTGTTCTTAGTTAGTAAATCTATAAAGTTTAATGTTTCTCTTTTTCAATCGCCGGAGGTGGGTATTCCATTGCCGTAGTACTTTTTTGTTTTTTCTTACAATATATATTTTTGTTTTAGGATATTTTTTCTACATTCACCAGGAACAGTGATAAAAAATGAAATAAGATTAGCTCACTCAAACTTGCCAATTTCTTTACTGGATCCCTAATATTGAAAAGGTTTTATTAAAATATAGGAGACACCTAGTTATGCGATCCCCTCATTATTAATTTAAAAAGTCACTCACAGTTGATTAACAACTTACCTAAATTTATTAGTACAGCATTAAAACGTATGAATTCACAATAATAAAAGTAATATTAATTATACATTGTAGTGATTACTTTGAAAATATTTTATGTAACCTCCACTGAAAATATTTCTCACTTATGTAACCGATTTGCTAGAAACTCTAGAATCATCTTTATAACTTATAAACATTTATAATCTGTTTCTCTTAATAGAATATTGAAATATGCAAGCAAGCGTTGATTTTAATTATGTTTCTGGACAGATTCCAGGAGTAACTTCAACGTTATTTTTTTTTCTTAATTTAAGATGGGGAAAACTTTTAAGTTAGATTTAGTATCGTAAAACCTAATCTAAGCATAAATCGTACTGATTGTTTTCTCTTACCGTAGTAAAGTTTCAAGACAGGCTTATACATTGAAAAAAGGTGTGATTTACTTTAACTTTCGTAATCTGAAGAAAAAAAAAGTTTGTTCTTTTTTAATAGGAATTCAATATTGCAATAAAGATTCAAGTAGAGGGAGGCGTATGAAGTCCTTTCGGTTTAGACAGACTATATTTTTAATGATTAATTTGTGCAAGCTAAGCTGTAACTTTAGAAAGGTACTAATTATTTCATTATTTGTAAATATAGGGTTTATTTATCAGTCCCTTCCACCGCGTTTAAATAGGTTTTGTTTACTTTGTCCAAAAAAGCTTACCTTTGCTCATTTTGGGTGATTTAAATTAGTCAACTGAAACTTTGGAAAATTTATTTTTGCATAAAAAAAAATATATATATATATACAATATAGATTCTTTTTCAAACGAAATAAACTAAACTTAAGGTTATTAATAGGAATTTTCAACATGAGCCTTAAATGATAAACAGAACCGTTGTTCCGTTTAAACGGAAAATTCTAAACATATGTCTAATAAGTAACAATAGCGCCCCATGTGGCCGAGAAAACCAAAGGCACTCACACTCGCTAGCAAGCCTTGGCAAGAAGCAATCTTTTTTCCTTCACCCCATTCAGTAAAAAAAATCATGAGTGAGTAAAGAAAATTCTGAAGAGCCCTCCGGTAGCCGAGGAGAGGGTAGATGGAGAGACATGGAGGACAAGAAAAATGAAGCATGAGTAAGTCGCCTTCCTACTATATCTGATTCGCATCATCCTCATCAATCTGCAGTCTTCATAGCCCCTAATCAAAATTCATTAACCTCAGCCATAAATGTTTTGTTTCGGTCATCCTTGATACCCTGTAGTGACAATAGATTTAGTATTTAACATTCACTTTCTCTCTTGTTCAACGATCCTCTATAAATAAATTCTCTTTCTGTCACCTTATGCTTTATTTCATTCAATTGATTTCATACAGTCCACAACCAATATCCACCCAGCCATTCAAAAGTGAAGTAAAGCCTGCCCTTAGGTTGAAGGCACACCTCATATAACCGGACAAAACTGTGTTCGAAGCCAAAACAGAATGAGAGCACACCAATTTATTTTTACGAGGATTACTTAAAATCCTGACAAAAAAAAAAAAAAATCGCTGTTAATATAATAAGTAAAAACATAAATTATATATTTAAATACTTACGTTTATGCAACCGTATTAAATAAAATGTTTGTCTTTCTGTTAAATAATAAAATTAATGATAGTTAAAAAATAGAAAATAAGAAACATATTGAACTGAAATTTTGATAAAAGAATAAATCTGAACAATGCAAACAAATAAAAAAAAAAAAAAAATATGACTGGCTATATCTCTGTTGACAAGAAGTGTGATGGATGTCATGGTAAAAACAAAAAACACTAGCGATATGTTGAGACGAGTGGGTTTTGGTTTTGTGAAGGGGACAGTTTGATTTTTGAACACGATACGACTGTTCAATGTGAAGTGGTGATAGTCTATCAGGCCTTGTGTCTTTACTGTTGGAACCAATATATCACCATATGAGAAATGTTATCGTTTATATTTTGTTTTTCAAAATTATGGTGTTCTACTTCAATGGACGGTCATTAACACTAGAAGCGAGGATATAGTGCAGTGACGTTTCTTCAGCACGCTCTGGATAGGAGGCTTGTGGAAGATGTCATCCTCAAACTTCCGGGGAAGGTGAGACGGTGACCGGAAAGGAAATATCGGACAACCTTGTGTTCTGCCAGGAGTACACCCAAAGACTACGTGGGGTTTGAACTAAACTTTATTTTGTTTTTATTTTATATTCGCTTTTATACTCTTTTGAATAATAATGTAAATTTAGTTATTAAGGTTAAGCATTTAAGTTAAGGTTAAGTCAACCTATAAGTTTAAATTGTTTTATTAATTGATAAGAATTCTTTTTTTTTCTTTTTCATTCTGTGTACATATATTTCTTCTTATTATTAAACTTTTGTACATATAGTTCTGCTGTCCTTTATCTGCATTCAACTTGTTAATTTACTTATGTTTTTGTTTGTTGTTGTTCACGGAATATTACGATAATTCAACAGGTGGTTCAATCATAATTCGATAATTGTTTATATAGGGGTATATTGTAGTTATTATATTTGGTCATATTGTTTCGGGGTTTTCGTTATTTCCAAATGGAAAAAATAAAGTGGCGCCTAAGGAGCACTTTATTCTTTATTGTTTTTTCCCCCTTTTATCATTATTATTATTTTTTTTCTTTAACTCACCCCCTTCTCCCCCAACTATACACGATAAATATATAACTAAAGATCAGTCAAAATTTGCGGTTACAGTATGAAAGGAGAAAAATAATTGAATGAGACCATGTCTTTTTCAAACGT
>NW_027115978.1:94871-106722 GCF_000696795.3 Halyomorpha halys | reverse complement strand
ATAAGCCAAAAAAATTATAGTTGTAATAAGAAAAGCAGCAAAAAAATAAAATAACTTGATAACTATAGTTCAAGGGAAGCTCTGGAAACCCTCTAACCTTTGACATCGTAAACCCTCACCCAACCTCTGAGCCACGGAATTCCCTTGCTTCATAAACCATTCTTCCTTCAACCATACCTTCTTATAGCTTAAATATAGTTGTACATTGTTAGGGTTTTATTGCATAATAAAACCATTGAATACCTCTAAACATAATCTAGGGCACATTTGGAATAATAATAAAACGATATATATTTTGCTCTAAATTAAATTATATTAAATGTCCAATTAGAAAAATAAAAGATATATAAGCAATTTAAATTCAACAAATACTCTACCATGGCAAATAACTAATTTAAAAGGAAATTAAAAAATAGAATGGCATTGCAATCTATTTCAATTTATATTAAATAATTAATTAGTAGTTACATTAAAACTAAAATGAAAAATACGCAAAATGAAGCCAACAAATTCTGATATGGTTAATAAACTGTTAAATGTTTTTAACCAGATGAGCTCCCTGTAATAAAAACGGGTAGATTTTAAACTGTTCTGGTACGAAAGTAATATGTTGAAATTTAAATACCCTGAAGTTAATCTGAACAAGATTTGCCATTATAAATTCACTATTTGGAAAAACCAGGTAACCAACCCACTAATAAGAGTAACACTTTCTAATATCTAACCTATATTTCGTATAAGCTGTACATATTCTATCACATTATCAATGTATTGAAACTAATTTCCAATTCCAATAAACCCCTCTTTGATGCAATAACGTTTTTTTAAATTACAATATTTAATTTAATTTTATAACTTTAATAAAATAAAATTTCCTTGAAAAACTTGTACACTCACACGAAGGCCTAGTTAAAATTTTGGAAGTATTATTAGAAATGTAGGATATAATGTTGATATCGATATTGTTAACTGATATCGATATTGATATTTTGCTTCTGATATCCCATCCCTATTCTTTGGTTGGCAGCATAATTTTATAAAATAAAATAAAAAAATACATTTGTCATTTAATACAAGTTTATAAGTAGTAGCATTGTGTATAAATATTGCTGGTATTTTAATTGAATAAAGTTGGGGGTAGTTGTTAAGATTAGTACTTGATAAAGGCTTAGCAGTCGAGAGGTTAACTTCAGCTAATTGATTAAATCTATTACTCACCTTCACTTTTACAGGAGTTATATCCTGGTAGTATTTATCCATTTTCTGAGCTGGTGATTAGTATTGAGGTGAGTCCATGGAATTGAGTATTATTTTTTTTTTAAATTGAACCATATGTCAATAATGTTGTAATTTTAACATCATCTACATCAGCAATATCTAGGAGGTTATGTGATAACTAGGGCGAATCACTTCATTCATCACCCGATGGAATTAAATAACTAAAATAAAATCAGCAAACGGATAACAGAAAAAAAGTCCTCGTATCATGCCACAGAACACTGGCACTCTGGAAAACGGATATATAAAATGCACTTCTGTTAAGTCGATTTTGGGAAGAAATATATTCCACCCTTATATATGTCATTTCAGTTTCTAGCGACTTTTTGTTTCTGTACTGTCAAGTGCTTGCAAATATAAAAATAAATAATTATAAAAAATAAATTGACACATACAAACTACTTTGCAAGACTTGGTTATTTGGACGCAAGGCCTCTAGCTATTCATAAGAAAGTATAATCGAAAATTGTTATTCTCCAAAGCAGGGAGACGCAAGAACTACAATGTTTCAAAGGGAAACCACATGATGAGGATAATGTGCTATTATGACGACTTAATTATGGTGTTGGTAACATGTTCAGTTATGTTTAGTTGTTGTTGTTGTTCGTTGGAGTTTTAGGGCGTAAAACCCAGAGGTGACCAACGCCCGGATTGTGTCTAGTTAGTAACCAGGTATACCTTACAAGAGCGATTCTATATATTACACAGAAAAAAACATTATTATTTAGATAATATATTTCAACTAAGGCAAAAAGTATAACCAGTAAAACTAAATCAGCTTTTCTATATTTTTTTCAGAACACATTTTTAACAATTAAAAATGAAACTTTTTAGGCCATGAGTCAGCTGAAAAATATGAATGGCATTAAAATGCTTTATTATTTTTTTTTTCAATTCTCAATAATCCATTCTTAGTCTATTAGTCCTAATAGTACAGACATTACAATTTAGATCATTTTCTTTACATAATAGATATTACTTAGATCAATTATTAGCTGCTATATAGAGGAATGAATAGCTAAATATTTATAACACGTTACTTAACAATTAAATGAGTTGCTTATATCGTGTTATGTAACTTCAATCGATTTCTGCCTGCAAAAATTAAGTAGGGCCCATCCATCACTCCAGCTCCTAACAAAGACGTTTTGCAAGACCGACACGTATAAATAGAGCAATTTTCTTTTTTTTATGAGTAAGCCAGCTGAAAAGCCATAATGCCTTTTCAGCTTTTATAAGCATATAATCAGCTTACCGACAGTATAATCTGAAGTGCTTTTACATATTTTATAATCAATTCCAAACCAACAACTCCTAATATCCTATTGGGTTGGTTTACTGAAGAAAATCTTGAATTGGGTTTGATAAAGAATGAATCTTTATCGTAGGACACTAGGTCATAAATAATGAAATAATGAAATTTAGCGCAAAGACAGCATTTTTTGACAGATTTTTGGAAAGAAAGTGATTAAATTATAAATTAAAATAGGAACAATAAATAATTATATAGATATAATAAAAATTGAAAAAAAGATACACATTTGTGGAAATCGGTAAAATTATTATATTTTATCTTCTAAAAATGAAATCATTATTCTTTCTGTTGAGAGGGAAGGGGGGGGGGGATGTTGAAGGGAGAATACTCACACTAGAAATTTAGAATGAAAAAACTTTATTTAATTAAGCTAGTTATCAATTAGGTCGGGTTATTTAAGACGATACTTGAGTTCCAAAACCTATATCCATGTTCAAGTTCGGCTATAGTAGAAAATTAATATTTCATTATACTAACCGTGGATCAACCGTAGTTTCAGGTAGACCACCAGAAAATGCCCAAGAAAAATGGGGTACCTATCTCTTCAAGTTCGAAAGGAAATTTTGGTGATGAATAATAAGTCTGTTGATAGGACATTATTATTTTTTTGGATTGGGTTTATCTTACTAAAAATAAGTACAAAACCCAGTAACGTAATTGCTTATATATAAGTTACGACCTGAGTACAATAACAGCTGACAGGCCATATCAGCTCGAACAACTGATTGACACGTGTATATAGATGTACTGGACTGAAAAAAGCCATTTTATTTCTGGAACTAGTGACAGTCATTTCATTCCTTTTTCACTTTTTTCTTCACTGTTTTATCTTGACGATACCTAAGTAGTGCCTATGGATACCAGAGCAATTTTTATCTTTCTGGATTATGGGCAGTAACGAAATAGTGAGAGATGCAGTTCTAAATAACAACCAATATCCAGCTGCAGTTAACCAACCTATAGAAACAGGAAATCCACCTCCAGCAGAGGTTCAAGGCTACAACAGAATCTCCGATAAACTTAGCGAAATTTTGGAGACAATTCAGGTACAAGGTCGGATGCAATTCCTATCCAATGTACTAAATATTCAGTTTTCAAAATAGCTGGGATGAAGGAGGGAATGCCGCGAGAACGCTCCTTCGTGGAGTGTGCTCAGGAACTTATAGACTCATGAACAGGAATCCAGAATGGATGATGAAGGAACAGGATGAAAGAGGATAATGTACAATCGGCCAAGGACTACTCCACCACACTTGAGAAAAAGAGAGAGCAAATGTAGTGGTCGGGAGATAACGCTGAACGCCGGACAAAAGATCAGGAGAAACAAAACCTAGGACCAACAGCCGCCAAGAAGACCACAAGGGTCATGGTTGCGGCAAAAGTTGGCACCTGGTGGCCCTGTGTCCCCGAACTCAGTGTTTTGAGTGTGGAAACGAAGGATACATCGCCCGGCAGTGTATCGAAGAAGTAATATGGATGAAGGCCAACTAATCGAGGTCAATCCCCAACAAGTACGGAAAAGCTTTGGACAGAGACTGAGCGGATCCTCAAGTGAGTCAACGGAAATTTTAGGAGTATCAGAAACTGAAGATGAAGTGGATGAACAAAGGAATGGTCGTGAGCCAAGGAGCCGAGGGAGCGCGTGGAGGCGAGGAGTAGGAGGAAAGAAGACACGTGAAATCTGAGGAGGATGTAAGCAGAGAGGCGACCGCACATAGAAAAACCACCGTGAAAGGAAACGAGGGTGGTCTGCCTCTAATCCATGTGAACGGAGGAGTGAGCTGTCTTTTCAAACAATGTTCAAACAGCATTGCTTGTATAGAAGTACTTGAGAAATTGAGCGGCAACGGAAGGACACTCCAAGTAAAGGTTTCCAAATGTAAATTAATTACTCTGGGTGGATCATGCAGTGTAGAGGGGGAGATAGAGATAGGGCTGGGTAAGTGGGAAGCTAAAGGGGACATTTTTACAGTTCATGTAGTTAGTAGGATGCACGAAAGCAGGAAAGAGTGGCATATGTTAAAGAACGACGATACCCACAGACACTCTGGAAGCACATAATAGAGGAAACCGAAAACTTGAGAAGACTAAGGATCATTGTCGAAAGTACGTCACCTTATAATAGTCCGTTGTGGGCTGTACGGAAGAAGCCTACGCCAGGTGAGTGGTTTTCTTTTACTGAATTGAAACTAAAAATAATAGGAGAGAACGGAGTGCGAAATGAAACGCTTGAAGTAAACTCAAAGACTGATCTTTTATAAGACATCTTCGATCAGCTGATCTACTCAACCATCTGACATCAAAATAACAGCTGACTATATATACACAAAGTTAAAAAAAAAAATTTAATACTTTTAAAATTCAGTTGTACTTTCAAAATTAACATATTTTATATAGCAATATTTAAAACTAACTGGATTAGTTTAGAGAAAACATTTATTTCTCATATACTGAATAATAACATTTGAGGATAAAATTCATAATTAACTTACATAATAATAATATTTTCTATTTATTTTAAATGAAAAAACCCATGATACTCCCTTTTATTTCTATATCCTGAACCATGCTTCAGACAAACCGCCCATCATACATCCCGTCTACAAATCTTATCAACATTTTATGTGCTGTAATTTCAACTATTCATAATATTACCAATATATTGTGCATATTGATAATAATCATATTTTTTTTTATTTATTGAAATTTACAACTGTATAAAAAAAAAATACAAAAATGTAAATGTGAAAATGTTTCAGAACACATGATAAACATTCGAAGGGACCACCCCAATGATGGTGCTTCAATCATTTGCTTTAAGTTAGAAGATCACGAGACCATCTTCTTTTCAGCCGCTTCGGAGGATTATCAGAGATTGCAAAGGGTGAAAGATTAAGAACCAATGGGTTGGAATGAAATTCTGTTTCGAGTCAAATCAATAACGAATGAGATGTTGAGATCTTTATGAATGAGTTTATTTGTGACGTAATAAAGATTATCAAGGATTTTGGATTGAGATGAGTGAATACAGCTGGAATTTGATGAAGCCCCAAAGCTAAATTCGGTATGTCAAAATAGGTCTTATTATCATAGTGTATAAGATTTTATCTATTTTTAGTAAAACTGACCACAATTTAAAGGAAACTCTTACTTAATCCCCATAGCTGTTATCTCCGTAATAGCACCGTCGCCTCAGGAACATAAGTTCGTGATTTATAACTTTTATTATTTTATTCAGTGAGACATAAGTCGTCTTAATGGAAGGTAGCAGCCAATATTTTAGAGTTAAAATAGTGGTAACCATTTTTATTTATTCTTATGGACATCACCATTCTTTTTTTGTAAAATAAAAATTTTATTTTTGTTTAATAAATCGTAGCTCATATTAATTTTAAAAAAATTCTACAAAACCTCTCTACTGATGAATGTTACCTAACTTCTGCCCATGTTAGTAATATTTAGGAGAATTTTGCAAGGTTCTTAATTAGAATCTCGTAATTAGAAGGAAAAAACGGATTAGTGATTTTTGTATAAATCACTAATTGTATGTATCCCTCGGAACAAAAAATATCTGGAGGAATTGTTTCCTTCCCTTTATTTCCAAAACCTCCTAATCTTTCCTAATAGTTGTATATACAAAGAAATGTACCCCCTCAAATTCTAAAAATCAAAATAGAAAATAATAAATGGGAAGCTATAGAGAAAATACAGAAAAATTACGTTTAAAATACCACTAGATGAGTTCTCAGTCACCACTTTAAGAAATCTTCGAAACTAACACTCATAGAAGATAAGAAAGAATGTTTAACATCTAATAGGTTTTCTTGTGGCTCTTAAGATGTCGTGGCATAATTTAAATATAATAATAATCTTAGAACAAAAGCAGCAATACAAATTAACACTTATACATAAAATCATTATTCATCTAAAAATAATATGGTTAGAAAGACTCACCCATTGATGGAGTTGGTGCTGAGGGGTACACTGTCTGTGAAGATAGACTCCCTGCTGATGTCGTCAGCCATAGCAACCTTGAGCTGGTGCCCGAAGGAGGCGAGATCCTCGCGGAAGACCTCGGATGCCGGAGTCAGCGCCCCGGAAGTGGGTGGAGGTACTGGAGTTGACACCGGAAGGGGCGTAGTCTCATCGACCTCTTGGGGCTCCTCGTTGTAGATATAGAAGTAGGCCATGACCAGGTATATGACGGAAACGATAAAGGACGGGATGGGTATGGCCATGGCATAGACCAAGTTCATGTAGACCTGCCACATGTCCAAGTCGGTGATGACCAATCCGGGCTCCAACCTCGAATAGTAGCAGGAGAAGTTGGAGCCCTCTTTGACGTGGGCGTCCATCCAGACGGAACAGTTGAGCATCGGCGGGTACCCGCAACCCTTGACGTTCGGGAACAGTCGGGCCCCGATGTAGTACCACTCGGAGCCGTTTGGCGCCAGTCCTGTAAATGACTCGTCCTCGACTCCTGGGGGGAGGTCGTCCTCGTACTCGTCGGGATACACCGGCCGGAGCGCCCTCTCCACTCGAGCTGACCTGACAGCTTCGTCCTCCACTTCCACCTTCTCGGAAAGCTTGTACTTTACGGTAATCTGCGTGCACTCATACACTTCCTTGGTGCAGCCCTCTTTGCAGGAGGTCCAGGATGAGCAGTTTGTCTGACCTTTAGTGGTGATGGAGCTCATGGTGATGCAGAATGCTGGCTCCTCATCGAACTCCATAAAAATGGTGGTGAAAGCCGGTTCGATGACAAAAGGCACGAGGAAGAGAAAGGCGAAGAGGCTGAAGGTGGCAAGGAGGATGAAGCTGGCAGTGGTGTAGAAGAGTAGTTTCTCGGAAAAGGTCTGCTCGTCAGCCTTCTTCTCGGCCATGCTAGCTCTCCATTACCTGCAACACTGATCCCTCTGTCAGCCGGCATGTACAAGCGGAGCTCCCCAGGGCCCGGCACAACGCCTACCGTCAGCGCCGGCTACTCCCTTCTATTCAAAGTATTTTAGCGAACGATTCCATGAAGGCAGGCAATAGACAATATACTGATAATACTAAACCAAAAAAAAAATTAACGCTTCAATTAAAATAGATCAATAATAAACGCTTGATGTAAATATCAACTTCTAGGTTAAAGTATTTTTATAACGCGTAAAAATATTTCTTATAGCTTTAACCTTTTCTAAGCTAAGCTTCACTAATCGAGCTTAAGACAAGGGATGGCATAATATGAACGGAATGCAAGATCAAGTCGATCTATCTTGTAATATATTGCAATAACGAAGTGAAAACGTTTAGTGATATTATTGTTGAAACCTTCATTCAAGGTCGATAGAAGGTTAACATTAATGCTGTGGTTTGATGTTGGGATAAAATAAGAAATTTTGGCATTAGAACAAGTGTAACGAATTGGTATACTATTAACAATAAAGCAAAGCATCATGTAAATAAACATACTTTATATAAAACTTTACAAAACAAAATGGTAAGTAAAAAATAAAATAAAAGTATTTACAAATGTTAACCAGATTCCTTTTAGTCCAAGAGCCCTAAAAAACAAATCTACACATCACTACACCATGGTTTATTGCTTCTATAATGTTTTATAAATATACACATAAATGTAAAAGTCTATAGCATTTTTTTTTATAGCAGAGATTGATTTTTTTCGATTTCTTTTTATTTTATTTAGTATAATGTATTTAAAACACATTAAATTTATCCTTAATCTTCATAAATGGCCAAGCTATGATCATATAAAACCTTTAGGCCTGGCATGTCCATAAGCAGGATAAACCTACGACTTCAGTGTCCTATGTGGGCCCATGTCTCTCAGATAAATGCCGGGAACACCAAACTAAAAAAAAAAATAGCTAGTACAAACGGATTTTTTTTTTAAAAATAAATATTTACAAGTCTTGAAACGTAAAACCTCTATAATTATTAATATTTGTCATTCTTTGAAAACCATAATTACACTTTTCCATCACTACTATCAGATAAATTATGTCTCATGTAGCCCATACCATTTTTCACAAGCATTAAAAATAATTTTTCATCTCTCAAAAAGTTGTAAACACAATCACACTGTAATGAGATTGTGTATTATGTATATTTATATAAAGTAAATAGAGAGCTGTGAAAATAAAGTCATATTATGTCTATTTACTTTTGACATTGTTTTTAACATTAATTTTTTATCTACATGTGTTTTTGAAGCTAATTCCTTTAATTATTTTAATATATCACTTTGTCATGTCGAAAATAAAGATTTATGCAGATGGATAGTATTTTTGGGGACTTCAGATTATTTGGTTGTCTGTTTTTCACCGTCTAGTATAAATCACAGATGTGTGTTATTTAATTAACAAGTGTTTCTAAACATATAAATTGTTTCATTTTATACTTGATGACTTGAAAGGTAAACATATAAAAGATAAATACGTTATCAATTTTTGGATGTTTAAGCTCTAAAATTGCTCACAAAATTATATTTACTGATTTCAAAAACTCATATTTTAATTTATAATCGGATTTTTCTGTTTAAAAATAAACAATTAAACAATATTAATTAATGTTCAAATTTTATATATACTTTAAGGGATTTCCTTATTTTATTGCTACTTACTTTTAATTTTACATTAAAGAAATTATACTATCGGTTCTTCTTCAAAAATTATTTATTAAAATCCTTTTAGTATCCATATTTTTATTGAATGTGGTAACGTAATACTCAAGTATAAAAAAATATTATAAATTGCAATGGAGTATGTGTTAATTTTATTCATAGGATAGCTACTTAACACTAGGTGTAGGGGACAAAATTGATGATTTAATTCTTTAATAAAAATATGAATCTAAAATGATTTTTATAAAATTTCCTAATAAACAAGAAAAACAGAATAAATGAGGCGTTTCTTAACAAAACCAATTCATTCATTTGAGTATATTTTACGGAATAAACGAAAACGTCCCATGTCCACTATTTTGAACCTAAATTGTCGCTTTTTTTTTTCAATGTTACATGTGGCCACGGATAATCTAGATAGTTTTCCATTTTTAGCCATATCCCATTATTACCCACGTAATTAGCCTAATTAAATTAGAATTAGCTGGTTTTGTTGCTAGTCGTCTTAAATGGTTATTAACATTAAATCAATAGTTTTATATGAATTAACACAGCCAACACCTCAAATATTATTTTGAAAAAATTTAAACTATCAAAAATAAAATAATATTATGAATTATTTTTTTATTAATAAGGTTAGATAATCATAAAAAAATGATTGAGACCCCAAATTAAGTGTTATAATTTCATATATTATTTATAAATTAAATGTTACAATTTTAGAATGGATTTTGACTTTTGACCATAATTTTGGTAATTGGCTGGCTAAACTGTGCCCGGTTTGATTCGAGTCCGGAATTTGTTTATTTTATTTTATAGTTGATCTAAAAATTAAATGTTAGTTCTGGATGCCCTCTCTTAAGAACAGTTTATATTCTATCAGTTATTGGAGGAAAATTCGGTGGCGAAGTCAAGTATGTCATTGTTTTCCATTTCTATAGAAAGAAGTGTATTCACAAATATTGGAACCGGTAGGTTTATTATGGTTCAGTCAAAATACACTATTAAAAAAAAGAATTATTTTTCTAAAAGTAAATATTCTATCCACTGGTAAACAGACTTAAATTGATGAGCTTAAAATTAGTTAAAAAAAAAAAAGTTTAGCTGTATACTATTGGTTATAAACTTAACTAAAGACATTGGCCCTACGTACGCACTTCAGGAAAATTGTCATAAAAATTAGCCTATCATTGGCAAGTCGGTTTTATGATTGTTATAATTTTGAAATGCTGAAATTATAGTGACCTATTAGATTTCCCTGATACGTCATGAAATAGCTCACAAAAATAAACGTAATGTTTCCAATTTTTTTTTTTTTTTTTCGCTTATAATTGAAAAGTGAAACTTAAATTTCTTGTAAACTTTTGAGTCAAATAATCGAGAAAATACTGATCCAAAACGGTAATTGTTAAAAGTTAATCTTTAACAGCTACGCTCAATATATTATACCTCAAAAAGTATAGAAAACATATAAATACTTCAAATGTAATTTCACGCCATTATGCAGTTGAAATTCAAATTAAACCTCATAAAGTTATTTTTAATGTGACCGGTCGATGGTGTTTGACCGAGGCACTCTCAGGGCACTTCAATCCAGGATTAGTATTGTCTCACCTGTTGTCCAACTCATTTAAATATTTTTACCACATTATGCAGATTATAATAGGTCTAAAAAAGGTTTTATGATGGAAATAATTAAAATAGCTTCTATTTTTTTTATAGGATATAGGCTGCATTCCGCTATACATTTCGCTGCATATATTATAGAATATCCTAGTATCACATGATTACCAAAAGACTATATATTATAGCATATGCAAGTATCACATGATTATTAAAATACAATATAGCCATAAAATTATTCTCAAGAGAAATTTCTATATTTATATTAATAATAATTCCGAAATGTTTGTTATATAAACCTGATGTTCAATATTTAAAGTTTACATTAATTTTATTAAAAGTTGAATATAACTAACTTTTAAATAATTTATAATCTGTATCAATGATAGTAGATATCCTATAAAAAAAAGGTATTTTATTTAGTTTATATGAGGAGATTAATTAACAAGAAATGTAAAAATGACTAGTAAAAATATTCAATAATAAACTGTTGTATAGTACATATATATCAAATTAATTATACAGCAACTAGTCTACTCACATAAACTTTCGTTAAATTGATCCATCAAAAATATTCATGATTCTGAGTATCATCCAGATCGTCAGAAGATATTTTTATAAATTTTGTACTGATATTACAATTCATCTAGCACCCCCCAACTCTTATTTATTACACTTCATTGCATGAAAATTACTCTTTAAAGTTAGAATTGATACGATTTAAAAATACAGGAAATTACAAGAAACAAATGATGTCATCTTATCCGTATCACAAGAAAAAATTAGATGAAATATTTATTTCAGCACAAATTAAAAAACAAATTAATTTACATCTTGAACATTTTCGATGTATTTGTTTAAAAGTTGAGGCAAACGAAAAAAAGCCTAGCTCCCATTTAATTACAATTTATTTAAGGAACTTCAAAAAACCATGTTTAAATCGAAAACGTTGTCATGCTATATAACTTTAAACGTATACATTAATGAGGTTATTATATTATCATATC
>NW_027115978.1:69475-94721 GCF_000696795.3 Halyomorpha halys | reverse complement strand
GTATTATTATGCCTCTAAATGAGTCCTTTTGTATGCAAATCGTCTATTATATTGAAACAGGTATATCTTTCCTCAATTTACGCTTTTATTTGCCCCGTTCAAAAATCCAATTCTAAATAAACATTACTGTCTGTATACAGATTAGAATTTTTAACGTTTTTAAATCAGACCTTAATCGAAATACCATCCATGTAAATTTCTTTTTAAAAGATCCGTGAATGTTACATTTGAGAACATGGAGGAAATCATGTAATGTATTTAGATAGTTCAGATAGTATATTTTAAACATTTATGAGGAAAAGAAATATGAACAGAGGGACCTAAAAAATAATTTCTAATGCTCTTAACTGGATTAAAAATTGAATAGATGGAAAGGCATCTAAAAAATATAAAATATTTTTTTGAAAATAGTGCATTTAGTCTAGAATCCAATACTATGCTTTATATTTAATGAAAGAATTTAATAAAATACTACTTGCATATGCCAATCAAAATAATTGTACTTAGTTAATTATTTGGGGAAAATGTAAATGGTTTTATCATTTGATTACCAAGAGGCTATATAGACATAAATTGCTCACAAGAGAATTCTGGATGTTTATAGTGATAATATATCCGATATTTTTGCAAATATGTTCGTTATATAAACCTGATTTTCAGTTATTATAGTTTATATTAATTCTATAATTAAAGTTAAATATAATTGAACTTTAAATATTTTATTATTTACATCACTAATAGTAGATATCTTTTAAGATAAAGTTAATATTTTATTTAGTTTTTGTGAAGAGATCAAAGAAATATAAAAACGACTAGAAAAAATATTCAATGATATCCTTTCATTTTTTTTCAAAGATTAATCGTTCTTTAAATTAAACTTAGCAGGTAAATTAAACTTAGAAAAGCAACCTTGCCAAAATTATGAACTCTGAATTAGAAAACTTTCTTTCAACCAGTGATGATTATCCTTTTATTATAAATTATCTATTTATCATAAGATAAATTATGATGGTAAAAAAATATATACCTGTCGTTCAGTCGTATTAATAAAAATAATATAATACCATCAATGCTAAACTTGTATTATTATTTTTTATTTAACCATTTCTAAATTATATAATTTTAATTAAATTTAGTTTTGTGTTGCTTTTTCTCGAACATTTTTTCTAATTATTTTCATAACTGTTCCAATAATATTTGAAACGTATTAAATCATTATTACTTACATTAACATAGAAAAAAATAGATAGTTCTTTTGAAACGAAATACTATTTATTTTTCTTAGTCTTTTTTCTTTCAATTAATTTTTAATTTAGCCCTTATAAAGTCCAAAATGTAATGGAACTCTAAAGTTTCTCTCGATGTAGAAAAGAAATTGGGCATTCTTCAAATAACAATGTTTATCATTATAATTCTTAACAGAAGCCATGGCTGAAGCGAATTACAAATTATATAAAATATATAAGAAAGTATATGTCAATTCGTATTAATGTGCATTTTAACAAAAAATATTTTTTATTATATAAAAAAAAATAAAAAAAGAACAAACGATTTGATCTTTGAAATTAAAATTTGTAGTAGTATTTTTATATTCAATTTAGCATATAAAATTATTATGTGTTTGTTATTTTAAAATAACAAATTGAGAAAAAAAATTCATATATAAAGAAATATCTGATACACTCCAGGAGGAAAAATATCATTAGCGGCGAAGAAAATAAATTGAAATCCACAGCTAAAGAGAAAATTTAACATTAAAATTTCAAAATAAAATGTTGGAAAAATCCGTCACTTAAATAACTAACCACATTGTTTGTTATTCAATTAGTGACTTTCAATTTCACTTTAAATTTAATTCCGGGCAGGTGCATGGCTTAAAGCGGTCCATAGAGATCTCAGAGTCCGCAACAGGTATTCCGCTAAATTTAGGACCACAAATTTACCTGCCGAAAGTCATATTACAACCACTATTACAAAGGAAGTTAAAATATAAACAAAAGAAAATAAATTGGCAATCTTGTCAGGCAAAATCAGGTTAGGATTTCCTATATTTTCTTATTTTGAGAATTGGTAAATACAGTTCTTTTGAAATAATTTTATTCTGAACTCCTGATCTATTTTTTTTAAAGACTATTTCAATTTTATTGAAAATTTATTTTATTTTATATGGCCCAACTACAAGGCTAGTAAACTTATAATCCTGCTCTAACCTGGTAGCTTAAAAACTTTTTTTTTTTAAATAAAATAAAAACATAATTTTCTTTTTATATTATTGATATGGACCCTTTTCAAATGCGATACCAGTTTGTGTCATGGTCTTGATCATTTTATTCTTATATCGACTGATGTATTTTTAACATATTACAACGTTTAATTCATTATTTTTGGAAATGAATCATTTTTTAGCAATTATTCCGAATTAATGAATATCTATTCAAAATCGGCGTTTAGTATTATTATTATAATTCGATCTTAGGATAAAAAACCGAATTAAAAAAAAATAAATAACAAAAAATCAAAAATATATGTTCATACTTCTTGGGAGAATTATAAAATATATATGTATACTTTATTGTATGTCTTAAGCCATAGTAATATTATTGCTTGCACTTCATGGAATGATTTTTTTTTCTATTATTAAGAAAAATTATGACTCCACGAAAAGAACGCAAGCTCACATGAGCTTGCTGACTGAAGAGAGGAGCAGACGTTGCGGAGGCGTTGCACCAGGGTCCTGAAAGATAATTGCATGCAGGAAGAGCTGGCAAACACCACATAGTCAACAACAAAGAGCGATGCAACAACCAACAAACAAATGCAAGTGATAGACTCGAAGAGGTAGGAAGTTCCGGGCAGCAAAAGATTACTACACGAGCATGCTGGACACAGAGAAAGAATTACGAAAGATACAAACAAAGGGAACAACAAAGACAAAAAGAGACAGAGAGATATGCACAAAGAGTGACAGAGAGAGATTAAAGATATGAATAAATACATGCCGATTGACAGAGAGATGGCGCTAGGTGATGTGCTGTGCCGCCTGCGACCGACCCATGGCTACTGCCCCCGGCCCGGCCGCCCCCACCACAGCCCTCTCCGCGCAGGGCCTCACAGCGCTATCTCACTAATACACCTTTATATTTTCCTCAATGTATTTATACATATTTGTGTATCTGTCACCGTCAGAATGAATTAAAATATGAATAATGAATGAATAAACATCATAAACTACTTTATTTCATTTTTATTTTTTTCTGTGGGATTCATTGTTTTAAGTTGCAATCCAAAGTACAAAGAAAAAATCTTAAAACCACATTAAAGCCACCTCATTTTAATAATAATTAATAAACTTAATTACAGTAATAATAATAAATAATTACCACAGTTTTATTTTATATCTACATACATTTCACATTTTGTAACGTTTCAGCCTATATTATTGGCCATTTTCATCTTAAACCTTTAATATTAAAGGTTTCTGAAGGCCCACCCTCCTTATATTTATTATGAACAACTTTATTTTACTTTATTTTAAACTTAGGGTTTTATATTTGTATAATATGAGGTCATTCTTATTTTAGATTACAGCAATTTTAACTAGGAGAAACATGCACCTATGCTTTAAACTGAATAACAGATCAATACTAAATGAACGACAATTTTATTTAATACCATATTTGGAAACAGATGAGGTCTTACTGAATTTATTTTATTCACTCTTCAATTGTATGTAAATTACAACATAAAAGATAATCTAATATGAAAATTTCCGCTTACCTAAACCTTTAGAATTTTAGAGAATATAAAAAAATTAATAACTGGTACTTTATATTTGGTTACAAAGTTTCTTTTTCACTTACTAAAAAATAATCTTAACTATATATTATATTTGAAAAGAGACCTAAGTGTTCGTATTAGTTTTTACCGTTCAATTGCATATAAATTACATTCCTGTTATTTAAAAAAAATTTTAGTGATCACCGTGTAGTATTTTATTTTAAATACGATCACGGTGTAATATTTAATATTTATTTTAATGTATTATATTTTTTTAATATCTAATTAAATTTAAAAAGTGTTATATTTTATAACAGTTGTCTTATTGGAAAATGGTGGTTGGTCTTCCAATATGAAAAGTTTGACTCTCTCAATTAATAATAATAAAAATCAATATTAAAAAAGAATTAAGGATGAATAATTGATGCTGCATACATTTTTTGAATAAAACAAGGTGTGTCGTGCTTATCACACAACTTGACAAACAAAAAAATCGTATTTTAGTGCTTCCTGAGGTGCGAATAACAAATATCAACTTCTTTTCTGCAAATCATTTGTTAAAACAGCCATGTAAATAAGATTAAGAAAAGAAGAGATCCGGCATCCCCTATTTACGACTCTCCTATTCCTCTAAACTGATTTTTCGGTTATCTTTTTTTTTTTTTTCATATGTATTCTATTTATCATTGTTTTAACTTCAAATTAAAGTTATTTTGGGGAAATTCGGTACTTAAGTATTGTAAAACTATTTCAATAATAATAAGAAATTAATATATGCCTATAACCTGATTATCTACTGGCATATCTTTTGAACCGTGGTTGAAAAGTATCACTGTCTTTTAACTAACTATTTTTGGATAAAAATGCCGGTGAAAAAATTTCCAATAATTACAATTCAAGTTCATGTGATATAATTGTATGTATTAATTCGTACTTGTCAAAATATAAATTAAAAACCATCAGGATTGTCGGAAAAAATATTCTAATATTTTGGTAACTGATAATGGAATGTCAGGAAAGACGAAGAACAACGGAAATCACTCTAGAGCAGTAATTCTCAAAGTGATGGGCGCTGCAGCGATTCAGGGGGGCGGTGATGGCCACAGGTGCAATAGGGGGGGCGATGAATAACTACAACTTGTCACATTCAACAATATTACTTCTGACGAAAACAGAGCCAAGGATTACTAAATTAGAAACAGTACATCGGTTTCATTGTTCTCATCAAATTATTTCCAATGTTTTAGGTTTTTTTTTGGATTGCATTCTATTCTTTATTGAGTTCAATAAATAGTTTCATAATTTCAAAGTTCATTGTTTCTAATGTACATGTTTCCTATTAATTGCTAATATTTTTTTTTTAAATAAATAATTTCAAGGGAGCGCAAAGTAATATTTTTCCTGGTAGGGGGGCGGTAGGACAAAAAAGGGGGCGGCAGGGCAACAAAGGGGGTGGTGGGACAAAAAAGTTTGGGAACCACTGCTCTAGAGTAATCTCCTCCTACTGACTTTCTTTAAGAAATATCGAGAATAGATCCACCGTCCACGTCTTTCACAATCTAATTCCTACGCTCTGCTCCATGGGTTATTCAGACATTTAATTAGCATTGTTCCTATAAATACGTTGTTATTTCCCTGTGTGTCCGCTAACTATAGGCTAATGTAATCTTGTACGTTAAGTTGTGTGTCTTACATAACAAGATTTTTCTTCACTGAGGTTTTTCAATTGGAAAGTCTGAACTGTTTACATTTTTTCCAGTATCTACCAAAATCTAAGAAGCATAGGTCTAATTAAGAAAGCAGCATATTGTTATTTAGATATTATTTTCGAATAGTTCAACACTGCGAGAACTCTTGCATTAAATATCTATTCTTCTCTGTAATAAATTCAAACTATGTTTGACCGAAAATTTTTGTTAGTTTCTACAGGGCGTCCGTGTTTTAAAGCCCTATAATTCACCTTTTTTTTTTATTTTCAGAACCCCTTAATCTGAAGGTAAACTAAAGATATAAGAACACATACATATAAATGTATGTATATAAGTACATATAAATGTACTGTAGCGAGAGCTATATTAGAAGCTCTTTGTGTTCTGTTCCTTTCTTTTTGTTTCAGATTAGAGAGTTATGAAAAAAAGAAGTTTAATTCGTGCATAAAAAAAGAAATTAAAAAAAGTCAATCATAGGACTTTAAAACACAGACCCACAACGTCCTCCAGGAAATCACAAAAAGTTTTAAAAAATACGTAAAAAAAAAATACGTATGAAATACAAAATTTTGTTCACCATTTTGACCTAAAACTATTTCAAAAAGATTCAAGGAATAAAACTGAGTAATTTAAGCCTATAAAACTATTAATTGGTCCATCCAGTAGCTCGAAAAATAGTTAATTGCTTATAAACGGACCGATTATTCACATAATTGATTCACTAATATTTTTGACACCTTGAATTCAAATCATTTGAACATATTAACTATATTTCACTAAATAATTTGGGAAATATAAAATTGGAAATCGACGAAATCTTTCGCTGAAAACATTAAGTACTTTTGTTTGTCCTATTTTGTGCTCATACCGTTTCAAACTATTTTAGGAATATCACTGAGTAATTTGAGCCATAAATAACTTATACATTGGTTGGGCCGTTAGCTCAAAAAATTGTCATACACCTTCAGAAAGACAGACTAAACACATTTGATAAAATAATTTTCAAAGACCTTAAGCTTCATTTATTTCAAAACATTAAGGGTATCTAATTGAACAATTTGAGCTATCAAACTTAAAAATCGGTTAAGCCGTTCCCTTAAACATGTTCCAGATACTAGGTGTAAAGGGACAGCCAGATTATAATAAGTACTTAAAAACTTGATATACCTTTTTTGAGGCTACGCAAGCAGGAAAATTATCAAGAAAAATTCTAATTAAAATACAAATTAATTTCACAATATTTAATTGTAATGATAGCCTATTAAAATACTCAAGAAAGTTAATAAAATCCAACATCTAATTGGAAAACACCAACGAAAAAAAAATCCTATTGTTTGATGATCAAATAAGAACTTGATTAAAAGCTGATCGAAATTCAGTATTACACCAGTGAGTGCTCAAGCATATGTTTAAGACCACTGGGTCAATGGAAAAGAAGAGTATTTTTCTATTATCATTTGAGTAGTATTCGTATTTGGTAGTGTTTAAATGTTTGGTATGGAAAAGAACAAATCAAACTGTGAGTTTCTCACAACAACCGTGGCAGACATCGTTAGAATTAAGTATGACCCGTCCTTAATTATTCTAATATTATGAAAACAGTTAATTTTCGGTCTTTAAAACATTGATGTTATTTCTGCTTGCTTTATTCAATTAACTGTTGGGCATCTTCTAGGTTTAATCCTGTATTACACCTGTGTTTTTTAAAAGTTATTTATTTATTATTATATTATTTATATTTATATTATTTTATATGTGCTTCATTCAATGCACCGATGGCATAGGATAGGAATCTAATGTTGTATTTGGTTCGAATATAACATCATATGATTTTTGGCTAATGTAGTATGAAGTGAAAACAAACAATCTGGAGAATTGATAGATCTCAATTTCTATTCGTAATTCTTATTTTTTTCTTTATCTTTCATTTTTTTTTTTATTTGCATCTGTAAATGTACTTTACAACTAGCAAATGAGATGTCCTATCCAGCCATAGCATGAGGGAGATAGCACCCAGTGGTGCATCCTCCTGACGTTAAGTAAATTATTTTATTACACTAGGAGGTCCCGCTTCCAACTCCTCATCAGCCTACGCCGAGTTACGTAAGGAATGCCATCTGTCGTATAAATTTATTGAAATGTCCATGTAGCGTGTTGTGAAACCGTTTGTAAGCCATATGAATGTGATCCTTTTATTATTAAAACTTTAATAATAATTACTTAAAAAAGTGAGAGGTTTCAAAACTCTTACGGTATTAAGTCGACGGATGGAGAAGTAAAAATCGTACTAAAAATAAATCAACGTGGATATATATATCAGATCACCGGACTCCGTGTATAAAAGGTAAAAAATTAACCGTTTTAGATACTGCTCGAGCCTAATTCTAACGACAGCCTTAATGCCATAATGCCATAATTGCTATGGGATACTTACGTTATATTGTTACATTTTAAGTTCATTATGAATTTTTTTGTTTTGCTTTGCAATTATACTTACCAGTGGTGTTAGCGGATTACATACTTAATAAATTTTCATGTCGAAAACTATTTATTTGTGATTGGTTAGGGCCTGACTACTACATCATTACTACTAAATTGAAAACAAAATATGGAGATACAGATTCTTGAAGTGAATCGGATTATATTCGGATTAGTTAAGACTGCACTTATTTTTGTGTCTGGTACAAGAATAAATATTTACGTTGATGGCACTCCTCTGGATAAGTATTCAGCACATTGGCGTAGCTTGCTTTTTTAATGTCAAGTTAAGTTTAAAAGATACTTTTTGTATATTTCTTGGTATTTTTCGTCTCTTTTTGGTTTTGACTTATTGGCCTCATCCCGTTGAGTGGCTCTGAGGATATATTAGGGCCTGTTGATATTCCTACATATTCAAAAGCTCCGAGTACCTATACAAGTCGTACAGTCAACCAACTTTTTACCGATAAGACCATTTTCTTGTTAGTAATGGGATATGTGCCCTCAAAAACTAAAGTGTATTTCTTTATCAACTACCCTTAAAACTTAAAAAAAAAACTATATGATGAACCAGATGCATGTCTTCTTCAGTCTGACATCCTTTTGACCATATCGTTGCCTGAATAAAATCGGTTTTGAGACTTTAGAGAGTCTATAGATATATATGATTTATTTCATCTTTTAAATATAATTACGTTTTAGTTGTTTAAAACTTTATCTTTTGTAACGGTTTTTCCAAGTTAACTACAAATTATTTTAGGAATTTATCAACTAAGATTAAGGGAAAAGAGGAAATAAATAAAAATATTATGAATAAATAAAAACATTACTACTTAAGAAATTGAGAAAACAAATATACATTCCTATAAAGATAAAACTACAAAACGGCAAAGATAAAGATGTTACGCTATTGCAGTCCTGTATAACAGCTATGGGAATGTAGCCAAGCTGAAGGGGCTAAACACTATTCCGCATGACTTATAGCTCTTGCTGTATTGTATGGTCATCAAGAGAAATATCAGTTTTATTATTATCATTCTAAACCTATTTAGGTTCTTGTATATATATATATATATATATATATAAACTGCATGACATAAACCTTTAATATTTTTATTAATGTATGTTTTCAAACAAATATTGTTGATAATTTTCAAATACCAAATTAAAAAAAAAATAGTAAATAAATAAATGAAGTGCACTGAAATATGGAAAGATAAATGGGCAGAAGGAAAAAAATATACTATTTTACAGATAAAATATTTGGGAAACAGCACTAACGAAAAATAAAACAATAAGTACTAAGAATAGGGCTTATATTCAGTTTTAAATATTTAAAACAAATTGTTTCAATTGAAGATGATGAAACATACCCAAAAATTAATAATAACAACTTGATAATGGGCATAAGATCGCGAAATATTGTTCGGGTGATATAACGAATAAAAAAGTTATGAAAAGGTTGTAAATTCCTGAAAAGAAAAAACATACAGTCCAAAAAAAAAAATCCATTGGAAGTTGAGTTACAAATAATTAGTTGTAGGATTACAACTAATTATTTATATTTAATGTAACAAAATTAAATTTACATGTTTTGCCAGAGGAATAAATAAAAAAATAAATAAATCAGGGAAAAAACTCAAAACACAAAAAAATTAAAAATATTCTAATTATTAAATATTACTATCTAATAAGGGGAAAAATTCACAAATAAAGGATATTTAATTGCTCACAATTACTTTTTATAATAAATACCAGAAATATTTAAATCTTGATTTTTCTGAAAACATGAATTCATCCTAATTCCTTATGTATTTTTGAAATGAAAGTAGTATTAGATAATAAAAGGTCTTCACAATATTTCATCAAATATATATTTTACTTTAAAATAACAACGTTCCAGGTGTAAAGCCATTTTGATTTATGACTGGTATTATGTAATTGTACTCAGTCCATTTTTTAGGATGGCTATATTGCCGAAATGATAAAAATACGCCTTTGGTAACGTATTTTGCAGATTTTGTAATAAAGAAATTTTTTACACTGATTGAACCTCAATCATAGCTTTTAATATACAATTCTTTTTGATGTAGTACGTCTTGTGTGGCGTTTTTGAGAGCGTGCACTATCTTAAAGAGGACGTGTATGAAAAACTCTTAAAAAATGCATTTATTTACTTTTGTAACTCTACGCCACAATTAATAGTAGTACAGCATCAAACAACAAATTTAAAAATAAAATAAAAAATGTTTCCAATTCAAATATTCTTATATGAGTTTTAAAAAATATTGGTAAAGTATTTAAGGATCCTAATACATTCTGCAATTTTTAATTTAGTGATTAAAAAATCATTAATATTTTTGTTAGTATTAGAATGTAAAATGATTTATAACCTGTGTAAAACTTACTGTTGTTACACATTACAGAATATAAAGGTTTCCATTATTAGAAAAGTTCCGAAAAACAAGAGATCCTTATCCAGAAATAGATCTCGACACAAGGACAACCATCCAGAAAAAAAAAAAGAGAGAGAGATCTCGACTTGCTCTAGATGCAAGAGGGCGACTCATGCATAATCCACTGACCGCTGAAGGCTGGAGTAACTCAAGAGATCTCTCCTGAATGCGAGATGAGTAGCTGAGCCCTTAGGGAAATTACTATCTCTCATCCTCATGATATTTTCTAGGCCGTGCGTACCTCGACCGTAGATCGCGAGATATGTGGAGCGGTCGGGCTATCTTGGAGTGTGTTCCAGATAAACGATGGCATAGTAGTTTTTTTTTATTATCTACACTACATCGAGCTGATTGATCGAGCCACCACTTTTTCAAAACGTAACTACTCAATTTGTTTTCATTATTACCTTGTTTATATTGTTATATTGCTAATAACAAGAAAGCATTTTTTAAAAAAGGTTTTGTATTAATATTGTCTTTGTTAGTTCACATGATTCCCCATAAATTTCAAAATTTGAAAAATATACTCATAAAAAAGTTTCAATTTGACATCAAAATCTATTGTACATTTCAACAAAGGCTATCTAATGTTAAGTAAATTAGAAAAATAGTACAAACTCTAAAACTGACAGGAAAGCTTTTAAAATTTGGCTTCTATTTCCAAAACCGGGTACAATGAAAATAATTTTTGAATTAACATGAAAGCAAAGAACTTTTTTTTTTTTTAAAAAAATACTTATTTCCTTTACTAAGGGCTACACAATGGAAAAACACAGGATGCGTCTCATCACAGGAAAACTTGTCCTTATTTACTGACTCCATAAATACAAATTATAAAAACAGAGGTTCAGCTTGTTAAAAAACAATTTGCCTCACGAATTAACTTTCTATGGCCTAAACGTAGCATTTTTATATAGTGATTATTATTAATCTATGTTGTTGAAAAATTTTCTATTGTTTAAAGTACATCACATATAAAAAAATAACATATATCAATATTTACCATTTAAAATACCATTTATGTTTTATTTTAGTATATAATTCAAATCACAGTTCGTAATTTTTATATCTCTTCCAATTATTAAGCACTTTATAAAATATATATAATTTAACGAATTCCAGTTGTAATATAATTATAAATGTACTTGATGTTTATATGCTCTCATAAATCCGTAGAGGTCTTCTTAATATCCCCTACTGTTTAGGATGGCAGATCATGGGGGAGATGTCCGCCGAGACATGGTGGCTCTCTCGGGAGATCTTCTTGAAGTGCTTTGCATGTTTACTATTTTTGAAGGTGTAGGTTTTGTTTTCTTGATTTTCATAAATCGAAATTCTTTAAGAGCTGTCCCCACTTCAATTATTTGGCTCCTCTTACTTTTTTAACGAACTGATCCTGACAGTTGATATGTAAAACAGCCTTATACTAATTTTTTTATTTTCTTTTGAGGTCAAGGTTTGCGATTACCACTTAGATTTTACTAATACTTTCTAACATCTTGAATTAGCGTAACAGCTTGTTATATATTAATATTAAGCTGTTACGCTAATTTAGAACGACCTTACCTATAACTATTTACATCATGCTTATTGTGATATGGCTAAAGTAAATTTATTGTTATACAAAATACCTGGACCTATGAATTAATAATTATACAGTGCACGACTCGCAAGCGAACAATATGTCTTTCAAAGAAGGTTCACAATTTCAATAAAATGAGTTCTTCTCTAGGTTTAAATAACGTCAGAATCAATTCAACAAGATTTTCACAATTTATTTACTTCGTATTAAATTCAGATTTGTAAACTACAATTGACCCTAAACACCAACTATACTAATCATCAATTCTTAATTAGCTTTCTCAATTACAGTCATTAGCCTTATCAAATATATCTTTTCACAGATTCGAAATCCCAACTAAATCTATAACCAAAGCCAGCAATTCCCAAACTTCGCCACGGCACTGTTTTGGGACTAAAAATATTACGAGAAGAGTGCAGTTCTTGGGTAAAAAAAAAATCCACAATTATCGTTTTGAGAAGTAGAGTATGTAAAAAGATAAGAAAAAACAGTACGAACCTTTGGCAAACGCTTGCAACATCCACATTAGGAAAAACTGCCCGGAACAACTTTCTAATTTTATCAATTTTTTGTCAAGCTGTTATTCCTGTAATAATAACCCATTAATGCTAAAATTGTTGGTAAACGAAAATTTCGATTATTTTTTTTCAATCTAAATTACATGTAACTGCATGTAAAATATAACAGATCTTATAGTTAGTAGAAAGGGGGAAACAGTAGCAGAGCAGCGTGGTAACGGGCCTGTCTACCAATTCAAATGTTGTGAGTTCGAGCCCCGGTCCTACCTGATTTTTCAAGCATATCAGGATACAATAATCACTCACAGCTTCTTCTGGGCATTCGCGTGGCTTTACAGTCAGTCAATGGGTGGCACTCACAAAAATAGGCGTGGGAGTGACAAACCCACCCTAAGAAAACCATGTCAAGAAACGCGCGATGTATTCCCGTAGTACATCGCGCGCGACATTGAACCTCCACTGTCTGTTGTGCCAAAAAAAAAACATTTCGTTGTGTTTTTGGCAGGTTATTCTTTATAAGCAACTGCTAAATGCATTACACTCATTGGTGCAGTATCGACAGAAGTTCGCCCTACAGAACAGATCAGAATCCATAACCGATTGAAATACCCTTTGCTTAGCTGACATTGTAAAACACTTGTTCGGTAATGTTATCGGTATAACATTACTCCAGATATTATTTATACCCACGTTGGCTGTCCGAATTCTTCCCCTAAAACATTCACGTAACGATAAATTATCATTTATATATATCCCATAATTCGATTCCTAAATAATTGTAATACCATTGTTATCATCCTCTCCCTCTTATTTTTATTTACTCCCATTTAAGTTTTATTTTGGGCTTTCTTCAGTCCGATCTGATTGTCAGTCAAAGTTATACTTATATCCCTTGGCAAGCTTGAATTTATAAACATTGTCAATAGGTTATCAATAATTCAAAAATTTAATAATATCGTCAGCTATCTATGAGAGGTAATTTTATTCAATTTAAATAAATCAAATCATAAACCCAAGAGCAAAAAATAGGCGACTGATATAAGAACCGATGAGAAAAGAAGACTAAAAAAATAGAAAAGGTCGATCATCGGAAGCAAAACATCAAAGGTTTTCTTTTCCCATTCACCAGTTTTCTTTTTGGAAATGGAATGCTCACGGCCAAATAAGGCTCTTTGACTCGCATTTACGTTTTCTCGATGAACTTTGGATCGCAATAAATCCCTTATTCTCTTCAATGCTGTCAGTAGAAGTTTTAAAAATAGCTCGTGCAGGCAAAAGATATTAAAATCTCTTACTTAATTTAGTTTCAATGATTATAAGTAATAAAAAAATTATATTCTATCAATGTTGTAATAAAACTGTAACATCTGAAAAATAACACAACAAAAAAAGAAGGAATTATTTTTAAATTAGCTAGGTAAATCTATATCTATTAGTTATCTTGATAACTAAAAACAAAATATATAAATAATAAATTTTACCTATCAATTCTGACATAATGGAAGTGAAGGGGATTATCTACCAAACTAATCTAACTAGAGTGGGACGGTCGAGATTTCATTCAGTAAAGCCTCAACAATATTAGTCGAATCGAAACGGTGCAGTTGAAGACCCGAGGCTGCTAATGAGGCGTGTCAACTACCTCGGCAACTAGGGATACATGTAATCATATAATTAAATGTAGTAGTATTAGCGAGTATTAAAAAATAAATAAAACAAATGGTATTTTTTAATCACTTTTATCCATATTCACACTACAACTCACCTTAATTTATCATTCGAACTATCAACAGCTTAATGAAAAACAAAAGAGTAACTTTAATTCGATCAGTTGAGGGAAATGTTCAGATAAAAATAATTTAAAAAACTAAATTCAACAAGGTAGAGTTGAAAAAAAATCAACACGGCAGAGTTGAAAAAATAAATCAACACGTGTCTAGAAGAGACATATATTTACCAAGATGGTTCAGAATCAGGTCCGTGCAAAGTAAATAAAAAGATATAGTTCGTTTATAAAGATATAAGATAAAGTTCGATATAAAGATATACTTAGATATAGATAATATAGATATAGTTGGAATCTATAAACTGAACCTTTTCAATATTTATACTGATTATTTCTCTTTACTGTATTCATATTATTTACTGAAAAACGACAACAAATTTTAAACCTGAAAAGTGTATCAGGCAAAAACTTTTCTATTGTTCATTGTGTAGAAATAAAAAATTAAAAAGTAATTAATGTTAACAGCCTATTTTTTAAAAATAAAAATACCATAGAATGCTTCAGAAATTATCAACAACAGGTGTCAATCAGTTCTTCTGTCAATTGTCCAAAAGTATAAAAAAAATCTCTTCTTAATTAAATACTTAATTTATAAAACTTGAGCATTACACCCTTCAAATATTTTTAGGAATAGTCTAATAAAAAGTGACTTAATAAATAATTTGAAAACAAAATTGCCATAATTAAAAATATTCACTTCTTTCAGCTAAACATTTGAGATGTAAATAAAGTACTGAGACTATTCCATCAGTTTGACATTTATGTTAATTATTTGTCATTATTTTCCCTTCTTCATTTCTGACATAAGGAAAGAGTATTATCTACCAAACTAATCTGATGATAACATAGTGGTAGGGTCGTCTAATAAATAATAAATTAATATACATTATCCCAAACCCTCCAATCACACACCATCCTTGAAGAATGGTGTTAACACTGGAGGTTTAAAGTAAATCCTAACAAATCCCATCAAATCACCTTCACCATTCGTCGTAATCCCATGACCTCATACCCCACAGTATACTTTAATAATACACCAATTATTCCCGTCAAACAGATGCATTACTTAGGACTATATCTGGACAAACGACTGACATGGAATCCTCATACACGACTGGAAAGACAGGAAACTGCTCGTTGATTCCGACTATTTCAACATTTACTAGACAAACTGTCTAAACTGACAATCCATTACAAAAAACTGGTCTACATATTAGAAGTCCTACTATGGACATACGGAGTTGAGCTTTGGGCTCTTCTAAGCCATCGAATTTCTCCCGAATCCAATTTTTACAGTCCAAAATCCTTCGTAAAATCCTAAATGCTCCTTACTTTGTTAAAAATTAAGTCATCAATCAGGACCTCAATGTTCCATATGTTACCGATTTAACCAGAACCAAATACCAAACCTTCCATAATAAACTTCCAAAAACTCAAACCAACTTGTTTCTAACCTGGTTTTTTCTCCATTATCTAATAATCCTCTTAGGCGTCTGAAAAGAAGTTTGCCTCTAGATCTTCTCCTCTAGAAATGTTATAGGAGAACTATCAGTTCACCACATGTTTGTATCACGTTAATTTATAACTAACAGGAAATTTTCTAATTATTATAATCACAAACAAACAAGCAATTAATATATATCATATTATAATATAATACATTTTAAATTATATATATGTATATTTAAGTTATCTTTTACTGATGTGAAACCAAAAATAATAGGAGAGAGGAGTGTGAAAGTATGCGACATTACAGTTGTGAAGTTTAGCGAAGTTGTGAAATTAACGAGATTGCACATGATTTTCTATTCTTATTCCATGTAAAAATATTACTTATTCATCCAGTATAAATAAAAATAAATAATATAAAGGTGAGTGACGCTTAGTGCCATCTATGAAGATAATAAGAGAAACTATTTTCATTTCACGGCAGTATTGACTATGGCTGCTTGCAGATCCCCTAGATTCGTTTTATTGATGGTCTCCTAAAATAATATGAATGAACAATAACATGAAGTGATAGATCTGAAAGGTCCAGTACATTTTTTTTTAAATTGAGAATAATATCGTTTGAATAAGGATCTACTAAAAGGAAACTGTTTCCTGGTAATATAAAATATTTAATGGTTACTACCCAGATTAGACTACCCAGATCTCTTTAGATTCTACCCAAGAGGATACATTAAAATTATTCTACACTGTAGATTGATACTATCCATAGAAGGCGTACATTGCGATAATCGTTATAGAAAAATTATGATGGTGTACGTGCATCATAACTTACATACCAAAATTTTGTGTAGTTTGGTGCACCCGTGTTGAAGTTTTTTTTCGTATTTAAAGATTTCTTACAGTAAAAATCTCGAACTCAATTTTTTTTCTGCCAAAAATACAACCAAAGATAACGAAGCCTTGTACATATAAGTGCGATCGGAAGAGATCGGACTCTATTTTTCTCTATTTTTCTTTTATTCTCCTTTAGTTATTCATCTAGTTCTTTAATATTTTGCAATTGTCTTCAATATTTTCTTATCACCACAAACAATGAAAACTGGTTATTTATTTCAAATAAACAATATTAAAGGTTCTTTGATGATTTATGAAAATTCGGGATTTAGGCCCTGTTACACTGCTTTAATGAGGATCAGACTTAGATAATATTAAAGATCACTAGATCGTCCATTCATGTGTTGAGTTTAGTCAAAATCGTTTGAGCCGGTTATGATAAGATGGAAATAATGTGGAAAATGTTTATAAATTTCGATAAGTCGATTCCATCGAAAAACTTGGTAACACGTCCTAGACAAATACCAGCCTTGGATAACGTAATTTCACATAAATACAAATTTTGAAGTAGGCTGTTCACACACAGACCATTTTGCGAAGTTTGAATACTTCGACTTAGAGGGCTTCAAAATTTGTATCTCAATAAAACATACAAAATATAATTTTTTTACAATTTCAATATTTTCCCCTGCTATACATTCCATATATAGGTAAGAAAAAGTAAAAATGAAGAGCTCTAGATCAAATTGCACTGGTTGCGTTTTCTGAAAAAATCTCTTTGTAGCGGAATGATAAATTATTATTATTTTTTTTTTTAAACTTTAGATAATTAAGAAATAATTTTAATGAAATTAATTTTTGTCCCTGATAGAAATTTAAAGTTTGTTGTTCAATACATAACAAATTTCGTTCGATGAATTTGTTATGTTATATCAAAATTAATTTAGTCTGAACTGGACAATGCCTTTTTATTGTATCGTATCTCTTGCCGTATCCGAACTACCAAAAATGTTAATTATATCGACAAACATCTCGTGACCTAGAACATTGTCTACTAAAGCAAGAGTAGTTTCATTATACTATTCTGTAGATTGTGAAGAAACTAATAACTATGCTGGAATACAATGTTCCAGGTGAACCATTACAATTAACAGGAATTCTCCAGCAACATCTCAGAAATTATTGTAATAATTATTATTATTGCAATCATCTCACTTTTCCTACCTCTCAACTATCTCTGTTCTGGAAATGACCTTTAATGTTAATTCAAATTTTCAGCCAACTATACCGACTGCTCAGCGGGACCTCTCATCTCTCACTAGAAAACAAACTACTAATTTATAAGAGTATACTCCGACCTATCTGGACCTACGGACTTGAACTTTAGGGAACAGCTAAACCGTCGAACATCAAACGTATCCAATCCTTTCAATCCAAAATCCTTAGAACCATAGTTAATGCACCCTATTACGTTTCCAACAGAACACTACACCATGACCTACATATCCCTTTTGTCCTTGACCTCATTCTCAAAATTCCCTATAAATATTTCCAACCATGCTAATCCTTTGGTTCAAACCTTATCTAGTTCCACCAATTCCTACAGCCCACCTAGAAGGTTGAAACGGCAGTGGCCAAGAGACTTATTAAAATAAAAATGGACAATTGGAGTTCTGGCAATGGTCAGATTCTCCACTCAAGTTTATTGTTTGCGGCTTTAGTGCACTTGCTCAACCTCCACTGACTCATTACCAGTGATGCGGCGCGAGAGGGATGTGCTGGGATCTTTTGAGCTCTGCTCTACCCCTTACACGAGGGGGATAGAGTGCGCTCAGTGATCCTCAGGTCGATTGTGTAAATATTGTGTATTAGAGTGTAAATGTGACTAGAGACTATATTATTTTATCTATTTATTTTTCACACCGATAGTTTGATTATGTTCATTTTGTTTATTCTTCTGTTTATATATATTTTAAGAGAGTTTTTTTTTATTTATTTATTTTTTTTATTCATTTATTTAATTTATTTTATTTTATTTTAGTGTGTATGAGATCATTCATCACTATTACCTATTGCCCACAACTGTGACCTCCGGTTCTTTATTTTAATTTTTAAATGTTATTTGGTGTATTCAGAACTGAGTTTCTTTAAAAGGGTAAATATAATAACTGTGCTACACCACATATCTCAGTAATAAATTAAACGTTCCAATATACTGAGCAATGAGTCGGGGAAGAATAATTCCCTAATCAAAAAAAAATTCAAAAGCTGTATTAGTTTTTCTCTTACATCTCGAAAACCATATATTTCTTCAAGAAAAACTTTCTTTGTTAAATTAAATTAAACAAAATTTTCTACTTTTCATGTCTGTGTGATTTTGTGCGTACAATAAGACGCTAAACTAAAAGGTCGCTTAAGAAAAAACAAAGTGTCAAAATTTGGAACTTTTTAAAAAGAACAAAAAAGTTCTCGGGAAAATATCTGTCAGCAAACCTCGGATTCGTGTTCAGCGGGGAAAAAAAAAACAAGAGAGGAGTTTACGACAACCACACAACTTTCCACTAATTGCTCTGTTTTCTCCCAGTTTAACTGGCCTAGGCTGTATTTAGGAAAAAAATTATTAAAATTATTTTCTCAACGATTCCAAATGAATTTTAAGACGCTGTGTCTAAATTTTGGAATTTCTACCTACCTAGCCAGTGGCTTCTCAGCAAAAATAGAATGCTATGATTTTTTTTAAATATTTTATTTAAAACTCAAAAACCAAGCATTTTTTAGGAAATAATAAACAATACAGACATAAAGCGGGCAAAATGTCCTATTCATTAAATTTCGGATATGCCTAGGTCAAACCAAACAGTTCAAGGGAGTAGTTAGCCACAAAAAACCAAAAAGTGGCCTTTTTAGCGCGCTTTCGCGGCATTGTAGGCTGGTCGAAAATGAAATATAACAAACATATTTTTGGGAAAATGTTACTTACATTTATTTATTTATTTTTTATGTTAACCTTCAAAAAATGATTAGTTTTCAACTTACAACATATAATCCCGTTTATGCCACTTTTGGGGTATTAACAGAGTTCTTGAGGTGTAACGGCTGATCATAGGAAAACATTTATCATACATAGAATGTTGACAAAATTGTTAACTTCAACTTTAGAAGAAAGCATTTTCTCAAAAAAAAAAGTTTTGAAAATGGGGGAGACGGGTCCCTAAAAATTGCAATTACAAGATGACTAGCCTTAAGTGCGGTAGAGAAAGATGGGTATCCTGTATTTGACGCTGAAAAGCAAAACATGAGATTTAAGGAGATTAAAGAAGATTTATAGTTTAGTTGTTCTAGCTAGCAACCATTCTTCAGCAGTCTCATGGTGGGGTCAATGATGCAGCATTTGCCACTTAATCAGCTTTACAATTGTCTGGGACGTCTTCGTGTCCTGGTATCACGATGAACAAAACTGTGCGATCAGTCCAATTTCACTTAGTTTAGTTTAAATTAGTTGAAATATGAGTATTAAGATAGGATGTGTTGTATATACATTTTTCAATAGTGACTTTGAACTCACATAATCTGTAAAGAAGGGTTTCATTTTTATTTACTCCATTATAGGCCTCCCATAACCCCAGGTAACATTTTGTCAGTTCTACGATAAAACAACTGGTTTTAAAGGGAATTTTAGACTGTGAAGTTATTTTTTATTATTGCGGCTTGAACACGATTATCACTTATTATTGAAACTTAAAAAATTATGTGTTTCCTGCATCCTGAGTGGAGATAGTGGCGCTCCCCGCGGTGCGGCCCAGCGCCTCCTAGAGCGGCGATGACCCGGGAGGGGGCGGCACCTGCTATCGATCGCCACCGCCAGGCAGCGCCACCTCCATACTGCCCTCCCAACCTCCGCCAGCTCTCTGTTCCAGGATCTGTTATGTAAACAGTCACTGTCACTGGCCACATACCAACGCTGCGGTGAGTCCTTGTAGTGTGTTGTCAGCATGTCCTGTAGTCTGTGTAGGCCGTCACCGGTGGGTGATGGCGTAGGTACCCACTGTTGATGGTAAATGGCTTCACGGTGGTCCTGCTATATACAATGTGGTACAAATGTTACAGTAATCGATAGCATGTCATTGACCTTATGGCAATGGGGTTTGTCTACTGTGTGTGTTAAACGTTGAAACAATAAGAAAAAGTATACACTGGCAGTTGTCATCGAGTTAAATGTATCTCATTATCAGAAGACCATGCAAGTGGAAATTCCTACTGTTCATTCATTGGCATATGATATTAGAGATGATTTCATCAGCATAAATATTATAGATATCATACTAAAAGATTTACAAAGTTCCATCATCACCACGATAAATAATGTCAGTTTATTAAACTACTGAAGTGTTAGATAATATCTAAACATCATTTTGATCCATCATAAACAATTTCAGTATACTTACAACTATTATTAGATTAACTATAATAAATATATACAATTGTTTTTGTGTTTGTTATATGTATGTATTTGTGTGCTTACAAACGTATGACTAATGAAATTCATTGTGATTAATTCAATTATTCAAAAAATTCAACTTACTGTAATAGAGTTAATACTCACATCATTTATAACTCCTTGACTAGAGAAAACACCTTGACATCATACAAATATCATAATTAATGAAAGTAACTTTTGAATGAAACGTCAAAAATAAGCGAAATGTTAGTGTGATGTGTTTATATCGAATGTTTCGCCCACCCACGTGCATCAAACAGTGACCTTGTGAGGTTACATTGCGGCACAAACTTGAAGCCTGATCAATACCAAACTGAATTTACAGCAATACAGTAATCTTTCCTCATTTTATTTATACGGGTAATCATATTAGAATATACAAGAATTCATAAACGAATGAAGGTTATCATGACATCTTGCTATAAAAGTTTATAACAATTATGTCATGATGTTACAACAATAAATGGTAATAACATAACACATTGCTTATTTTTATAAACAATAATTAAAAAATCCTTACCTTCCGTAATTAGATCGTACTAAAAATAAAAAAGTTTGGTGGATTTCTATCATCATCAATATACTCGTAGATATGTATGTTAGATTTGTAGAAATTTAGAAAAATAAAGAAATACAAATAATTATGATTTCAAAGAATCCGTTTAGAAAATCTTAAAATAAATACCTACATCTGTTGGCGATAAGCAGAGGATAAAAAATAACTAATTGAAATATCATTAGCAAATAAATAAAACATTGTTAAAAAAATATATATATTTTTTTTTAAAAGAAGCTAATAATGTTTATTATGAAACGAAAATGATTTTTGTTTAAACCACCAATGAATAGCACTGTTATTACTGACCTAAGACACAAGATCTTGTTTAGTAGGGTTATAGAACAGTAGATTTGGAGTTAGTAATGTATAGTCAATAGAAAAAAAGGTATCTTTTGAGGCAAAAGTCTGGAGAAAAATTAGTCCAGGAAATTGTAATGTTGTGGATTAGTCATACTGTCATTTTTCCAACCAACAAGTGTTTTTTTCCTCCTAATAAAGAGAGGGGGGGTAAGGGAGCTGTAAAGATTTATTTACTGTGGCGGTGGAGAAATGATTAGTAACTAACCTGATGGGAATCGAACCCAAATTATTTATCAGTAACAATCTTCAAAATGAAAATTTTTCATCACAATAAGTGAATAATGAGGATTTCTTCAAGGATATTGTAAAGAATCTATTGTAAAAAATGCCTGCTAAAAGAATTTTTTCGTTCCGCAGATATCTAAAGTTTAACTTTCTATAACTCTACTCCAAAAGTATAGTCATGTAAATACAGTTTTTTGTTATTAATTAGTGTTTTTGAGGGTTTGGCGGGTCACTCTGATTGATGTTTTAAGAATTGGTAAGTTATTCTGATTAGTTTCTGTCATATATGACGATTTCAGTCATAAGCTGAATATTATAATTTTGTTTAAAATTGTTTAATTATAAACATTATATATTATAAAGTTATTGTTGAGAGATTGATTAATGTTATAAAAAAAAAAAAAATAAATAAAATATTGATGAACACACTATTCGTAAGAAACTATGACTTAACCTTCGATCATTTTATTATACTTTTAGTATTTTTAATATTTATTTTTATTCATTTCGAAATATATTAATGGTATACATAAAAATACTCGGTTGATATGTTCATTTTATACTTCTCCAGGGTATTTTATATGGACATGTTATTTATAGATATAGATACGCAAGTATTTATGACAATCATAAAATCTAGAAGTTCAAAAACGCGGTAGTATAGGACGGTTATAAACATGCTGTTATTGCCAACCCTGCCATAAACTGGCATACCGGTGACGTAATTTCATTGATCCCATGACGTCACTACCTGCTAACAACCCCGGATATCGTTACATACAATGCGGTAAACAAACTTTGCGTTGTAATCTCCCTATAAAACTTTAAAAATTAAATGCCTCAAGATTTCACACTGTATAACTCCAAATGTGACAAAAGTCGTTATTTCTGATCCTGTTTCTTAGACTATTTATTCAATAAATAACAGGGAATAAAATATTTGTACGCTCTATTTGCTTTTCTTTAACATTAGTACAATCCATTGTAAGACTTATTGAGATAAGAATAATTCACATATTAAGCTTTTAGCAAAAACAAGAGGTGCCATAATTAAACTAGTTAACAGTGATGATAATGACATCATGGTTAACTAGTTTCAGCTGTGAGACAAGACGATTATCCAATCAGTTATCGTCATGGATCAGAGTATTGTTCTACCAAGGGATACGTAGAACATAACCTGTATCAGATATTAACCATTTAACTTCGAAAATCAGTTTAACTCTGCTTTGTAAAAAAATCGGACCCGGAAGCCATAAATGTAGTTGAAAATCATAGATACTTAGCGTCTCCACTTACAATGTTGGGGAAAAAACACCGAATTTTTATTTCTATAAATTAACTAGCATTTACATGTTGTTAATTACGACAGTATTTAATCAAAACTAACCTCAGATCAGTTTGATCAATTTATCGGCATCATAGGTTTCCATACGCCGTCGATAACTATAACAGTATGAAATACAATATTTTTTCAAAAGTGCAAAAATACAACGTCGTTTTTTGAGCATTGCCTAAGAATATTCTAACAATAACTACATTCATTGCCGGTTCCTTCTCAGCCTCTGGTAGAACAGAGAAATAATCGAAATAAATGATGGGAAAATATTGTTTGGTAAGTTGTAAGTGAATTATTAATTCTGAACTCGGAGGTCAGTTCAGAATCAATGATTTAGTCCTAACATCCTAGATTCCCATTGTCATTGGTAAAATTAGCACTTTCCAAATTCCTTGATATCCATTATTTTTTCCAACCCTAATCCAACCCAATTAATTATTTTTTGGTTGTAAAAAACCTTGGAGTCATATTCGATGGTTATTCCAGGAGTGGTGCTACTCCTGGAATAACCATTTTTCTCAGATCACTTGAAAACTCCTAAAGCTATCCTTAACTAATTCCAAGAAATTAGTGATTCCTTTCCTAGAACTTCCCAGCAGCTCCTATTACTCTCTCTTATTTTCCTTCACATGAATTGCTCTTATTTTCCACTCTATGAGGTTGCTTGGTTTACGGCAGGCAATCTGCTAGACTAGATGAGACTTACAAATTGCTTCATAAAATTTATTATCGCATTTCCTCAGAGGCTTTCATGTCCCATGTTGATATACCGAGTGGAAGTGGTTTTATTCTACTTTCCTACCCAAATTCTTACTTAATGTTTTTGTTTTCCTGAATCCTAAGAACCATAAATCTTGATCTCCTCACTCGACGTTCTCCTTTCAATCTCTTGAAATAAGATCTTATTCTGTATATAATTATAGAATAGATATACATAAACCCTCTTATAATAATAATAATATTCTTTATTTATTCTGGGATAATAATATTAGGCTTTAGAGCCTTAGAGTAAAATACAAAGTAAAAATGAAATTATAAAACGTCATAAAATGTAATAAAATAATGAATTTCAAAAGATAAAAATAAACAACAATAATTAGGAGAATATATAAATTAAGAATAGAACAAATAAAATATGGTAAAACTGTATGTCATATATAAGATGACTAACTGCTGATAATAAATAAAAATCAAATACAATTAAACTAAAAATAATAAATGAAAAGGTACAATTTTTACTAAGATACATATTTACAAATATGAACGAAATTCTTAAACATAAAATACAGAGATTATATAAACTTTCCATTGTTATTCTTCCGGAATTGAGTGGACAGAAGGTAGTCGAAGATACGTGATTTAAAGATTGGGCGGGTATTAGAGCTACGAATAAAGGAGGGAATAGAATTCCATAAGGAAGAGGAACGGATATGGAAAGATCGAGCAAAGCAGTTGTCTCTTAGACTTCGTACAGTGAGGATCGCGGTGTCCCTTTGACGAGAAACAATAGACCTATTGTTTGCCACATTTCTGCTCAAGACTGTCATCAACAGCTAAGCCTTCTTACCTATTTACTTTTATATTTTCTTTATAAACTTGATGCATTTATTACTATTAATAACTAGAATCACTATTTAATTAATCTAAATTAGTATATATACATATTTAGTTAA
>NW_027115978.1:55372-64050 GCF_000696795.3 Halyomorpha halys | reverse complement strand
GCCAACAACCAACGGGCGTTGATGACCAGGCTGTTAAACGCCCTTTCAAAACTAACAAACAAACAAACAAACAGATCGAGCAAAGGCTGCGGTTCAATGGACAGTTTGTAAGTCTGGAGGCCATGAGCGGGTATTGCAGGAATCCACTGAGGACTTAAATTGAAGGATATCTGAGATGTACGATGAACGGCGGGATTGGATAACTTGATAGAGAAAGGAAGCAAGGAAATATTTACGACGGAAGGAAGGGTAAAGCCACTTAAACTTTTCATAAAATCGGGTGACAGAGGCGTCCCTGGAGACCGCAAAGATGAATCGTACAAAATAATTATTTAACTGTTTTAATTTTGTATCGAGGTCCCTAGAGACACCCCCGTGAACCACACAGCAATAAGCAAATTGGGGGAATATTAAGGAAGTAATCTATGGGTTTCAAAAGAAAGTAGGTGACGAAGATAATTTTAATGCTTTAGGGTGAAGAAGGTACAGGAAATATCGTAGTTTGGTCTATGCTGACACCAAGATTTTTAACGTATGGATGGAATTGTATTGGATTGTTGTTTAGGAATAAGGCTGGAATATGAGGAAGTGACTGGATGCTATTACGATTGCCTTAGTATTTTCTGCATTCAACTTAAGCTTATTTTCTTGTGCCCAGTGACTAATTCGATTCAAGTCTTCTTGAAGCTTCTTCGTGGCAATTAATAGGTCAGAAGGTGGGAAGGAAATGTATATTTGGAAATCAACAGTGTATAAATGGTATTGAGAATGTTGGATAAGGATGGAAAGGTAAAGCCGATTTTTACCTAAATTATAAATTCAATTAGGTTAACTTCATTAAAATGGCAATATTGAAGTACTTAAGATGCACCCCTATAGGAGTTTATTTTATTCGAGAATAGGCTAAAATTGTCTCCGAATATTCATAACCATTCATTTCCCTAAAACTGCCTGCAACACTAGAAAACTTCTTAGAATAATAATAATATTTGAATTAGAGTAAAATTAAATTTCTAAATTATGAATAATTTAGTCTGATAGTTCTTTATGGTTCTTAAGAAACAGTTTATCCAAAAGCAATATTTGTTTTCAAATAACTCAAAATCGACATTTCGTTAATTTATTTTAGCGAAAATAATAGAAACTTCTATTTCTAGAAGATAAATGATATTTGCTAGAATAAATTTATAAGATATTGATGTATCGTTATTTGGACAAAATTTTGTTTTTTTAAAAAAAAAATATCTAGAAAACCATTTAGATAGTAAATTGTTTCAACTTTGAATGATGTTCCATTAAGTTTTTTACTATTGCTGGTAGTATAGTAGATGTATAGCTCCAAAAGAAAAATTAATTATATCTAACGTATTGAAAGATCAGTTAATTTTTATTCACCCCAACTATGGTTGACAGAGTCATTTATGTCTACTATTAACAATACGTAGTTTTCATTAAAGTAATCAAAAATGAGGGTGAAAAAACATTTTCCCCGGGTAGTTACGACTAAAAGGTCTATCACTATACTATCCTTAACTTTTTTAAAAAATCCAAACTGAACTAAATCCCTAGCTCAGCATACCATTAAAACAAATAATGTTTTTTATTATCCTATAATCTTTTGTTTACAAGGTTGCATAATAAACATACTTCAGTTTCAATATCCTTAGGATTTCAACTAAATCTTCAAATTCACCGCCCCCTTATTGAACGGGTGGACGCCAATAAAATGCCTTTACTGTTTTATTTGCTACGGTCATATAACACAAAACGTGCTAACTAAGAGAACTAGCTTCGAAGTGCTCACAACAAAGGCTACACTGCAAGTGGAATATTGTGCAAAGAACACAACTAGTGATCTAAAATCGATACATTCACAGTTTGCCACAGCTCAACTTTTATACAAAAAAAAAATGAATTTTTATGTCACATTTTAACAGTCCTGTACAAGAAGTGAAACTCTTATTCCTTACAAATTATCTTATTATTCTCTTCCCTGGCTAGTTCCATCAATAAATTATTCACAATCCTTACTGTTAAGTTTACGTAATGGAATATTTGGCATTTAAATTCTAAAAGAGTATCGGCTTGACTATTCCTTGAGAGAGGCCCTGAATTAGTTAAGTAGTTGGACGATCGATTTCTTCGATCTTATAATCACCTTCGGCCGTTTCGATGAAGTGTCGAATTCTCTTTTGACGTTAATATCCTGAGTAATCAATGATGTAGGGTGATTGAATGTGTAGAACCAAACTCGGTTTTAGTGATATTTACCTTTAAAAATTATAATTCAAGAGAAAGTTAGAAATCTTAATTCTTATACAATTATTTTATTTTTATTAGAAGATTTATAGTTGACCTAGTTAATATATTGTTGGAGGACAGTCTGGGTTGCGGTCAAGAAATGTACAAAATAGCTTTCTATGTAAAATAGTAACCTACAATATATTACATGTAATCCTTTCTATCTTCCAATAAAAATAAAATAATTATATAAGAAATTACTATCATCTTACTAGATATTTCATTTTTAATTTTGTAGGAGAAATAATAAGGAGGGAACTATACTTTTTTCCTTTAGAATAGGTAAAAATGTCTTAATGAGGTAGGCTATACCAACTACTACACTACTATTTGTATTGCTACTACACTTAGTAAATATTTTAGGCTTTTTAAGTGAGGTGTGCTAATCTGGTTTTCTTCAGTGTGATTTTATGTTCTTCAATCCTATCGTTAAAATGTATTGGTTATTTATTTCCTGCTGTTTCGGGGACTTAGGCTTTCTTTAGAATCTTCCATTGCTAGGTTATCAATGTGTAACGAAACACAACGATTTGAAAATGGCCATAAACTCACCTGTTTGATTCATAAAGGCTTACACGACGCACTTATTATTTATTAATGATTTAAATTTTTATAATTGAACCATAGTCTGGAATAACTTTGTACGTAACGATTTTGTGCTATATTTTTTTTTTATTTCGTATCGTACATTTAACTATTGCTTAACCAATAGTGTAGTCAATGTTTAAATGATAATACTATTGAAAATATTAGAATAACGTTGTGTGTGACACAAATAAATAAGTTTTATTTTATTTAGCATGTCATGCACAAATTGAAAATTGTAACACACAACATTATTCCAGTCCGTGATCCAATTTATCAAAAAAATTTTTATTTTATTAAAATGTTATATAGATTTTTTAACAAGAAGTTAATAATACTGTCAGAAGCATATTAAAAAAAACAGCGAGTGAACTAACAACCCTAGCCAATTTTACAATATTAGACAGTTCAAAAAATTAATTAAAAAAAAAAAGTGGAAATTCCATTCATCCCTTACTTTATGTTATATCCGTTAGCTAAACGTTTAAGAACATAAATTTAATTGACAATTTTACAGCCACTTAAGCTTAATCATATGATAAAACGTTTTTCCTGGCTAGGGTTATAAATATGGAATAAAAAGATGAATGTAGGAATTTACTTAAAATTAATATTGGTTTAGTTTCCTTGGAACTTATTCCATGAACCGATATATTATATCTGAAAAATCTGATTCAGTGCGAGCTTTACGCAACTTTCGCTTCGCAAAGTGACATTTCCAATCACTCCATGTTTACTAAAAAGTTAATGTCATATGCCATGTATATACCCACCTGAAATATGTAATTTGAGTTTCGTACAACTATTCATTTTTCAGTTAGGTTGATCAAATATTCATATACACTTTCGTGGTTTCCTAAATAAATTAACGACCCTTGCATATATATATTTTTAATAACTTTTTTTTTAAATTTATAACTGTATATAACACAATACAATCAGTAAATTTGATCTTAGTTAAAATGGAGTGTTACAGCCCTGTAGATAAAACTACCCATTGGTAGCACTCTAACATATATATATTCAAAACTTAACGAATGAATAGCAGTGACATTGTATCGCGAAAGCTGCTTGGTGCTGCTACCTACAGAGAGAACTGCTTCTTTGATTTCCCAATGACTAATATATTTTCTGCATTCACTAAATTTTTTAAGGAGCTCACCTATTGATATAAAGCTCAATTTAATTATTAGTGTAATAAAAAAAAAATAATAATTTGTATAACAAACCATTTAGAAGTTAAATACTTTTTTTTAGAAATTTATTTTTTTCATTGTATTGTTATTCTACATAAAGTACTTTAAAAATTCCCACCAATTTTTGAAATTAAAAATTTTAATTTTTTTAACTGGGGCTCCACCAAACCATCAAATTCTTCCCGCATCCAATCGTTAGAATCCAAAATCCTACGTAACATCCTTGATGCTCCTTATTACGTCACAAATAAACTCATTCATAAAGACCTTAACATCCCATTCGTTGCAGATTTGACCCAAAACAGATATGCGTCTTTTTATTCCAAACTCCTTAACCATCCTAACCCATTAATTCTTAATATTTCATCCTTAACAATCCCTGATAATCCTCCGAGGCGTCTGAAAAGAAGATGGCCACGGGACCTTCTAGTTTAAATCAATGTTTGAAGTACCACCAATGGGTGGTTCCTTCCCAAGATTTTCAAGTGTATATGAAACATACAACATATTTACTTATTGTATTATTTTGTACAGTTGTAAATTACAATAAATAAATAATAAAAAAAAAAAATTTAAATATTTCTTAAAAGACTTAACCCATATTATTTATTCTATTGCCTTCTTAACACTTTAAAACAGATTATTGTTTATTATTGGTAACAAAAATTTACAACCTTATCACAAACCGTCGTAATGAATTCATTAATCATCCTATTAACCCATTTGAAAGTAAGCATTAGTTGTGAGAGAGTCTATCTATAGTTTTGTTAGATATATAGGATCTGTGGACAGAGTTGGGCAAAAATTAGCTATAGTTGAAACTAATAGCTAAAATTGTCATGGATACTTGATTTATTTATTGATGGTTTAGTTCATGAATAAGGGTCATATCCATGACAATTTTAGCTATTAGTTTCAACTATAGCTAATTTTTACATCTCTGGGGATACTGAGATTTTAAAAATAACGATTTTGATATCCAAATATTTATCACTGTTTGCGTTGAAAAACTGTTTGAAAGGCGAAATATTTCGTTATTCTTTATTCTTTTAAAAATATGGAATCATTACTATCGAATCATATAGTAAATTTCGGAAGGGTTTGTTTGTCGTTATAGTAATCAAATGTGTAACGATGGCGTTAGTAATTCAAAAACGTAATAAGCAATAAAAAAAGTGTTGTACTTTTGTTGTTTCTTGATATAAAGGAACTAAATGACATACATTTGGCAGTCTGCTTACTATAAAAAAATATATATATTTTATCTTAATTTGTTATAATAAAATATGAATGAATTTCTTTAGCCATTATAAATTGAGTACCCTCCAAATGGTTCAATTATCAGTTAAGCCTAAAACTAATAATTTTTTAGGAGTTCTTATAGAACCAAACACCTTTCATGGATTATAGTATTACATTCTTCATTTTTTTTAAATACAAGTAGGCAAAAAATGCTGACGCACCGTTTGGAGTAAACAAGTGTTTCCCATTCCTCATGGAATGCATAAAGCTATTAATTTAAACAAAATATTTATTAATTTTATTATTATTAAATATCGTCATACAGTCCTAGACGTTACACCAACTACTCCACTTACCAGTGCGTTGCCAGTCGACATTCGTCGTTAATGTCATCGTTGACATTTAAATTTTAAGAAAATGGTATCAATTTTACCTGTTTTGGGTTTAATTTCTAAAATGTACTCAGATTACGTATTCTGAATTATAGATTTTGCCAGGAAAATTGTTATAAGACCTGACATTACTCAAAAATAAGTTATATAAACTATCAAAAACTTTAGTGTATATACTGTCAGTCTAGATATTGCGTTGAAATGAAGACTATTTAAATTTCTCGCCGCTATCAGGTAAGGAAAGTATAGTGACAGGATCAAAAATTTTAATATATAACTTTCAACAGATTTATATTTTATTCTATTATATTATACGTTTGAGAGCTCACTGAATACAAAAAAATATTTATATTCTTAGCTATTGGTCTGCCTATCAGTGCCACCAGCAAATACAAAAATATATCATCTATATGTGAGCAGTATTACAAAATACTAAGCAGTTTATTTTGTACCTATATTTTTTACTTATTAAAATTAACAACTGTATTTACATAATAATACATCTAGTAAATGTGATATTAGATTGCAACGAATTTATAAAGACATGTAGAGAAACCACACATTGATAGAATTCTAATGTTTCTACTTTAGAAGATCTCTAAGCAATCTCCTTTTCAACAGCAGTTTCAGTCAAGCAATCTCCTCAAACAACTGAAGAGTAAACAAGATTTGAAACTAGTGGTATTGTCATCTATATTAAAAAAAAATTGTGTGAAAATTCCCATGGAAACTAGTTCAATATTGATTAGTTTTTAAGAAATCGAGAAACATTGAATCCTCCGAAACTTTCTCAATGCTCGTTAGAAAGATAATTGAATTGTCTACAAGAAATACAACAAAACTGGGCCAATATTAGCAAAGGCACTGCAAACAATGTCTCTATTGGACTTGATGGTAAAGAAAGTCGTGTGTGAACTAATCGATATTTCCGTGTGCCGTGTAATATGTAGTATTTGTATGATGTAATCTTTAAAAAGCATTAATAAAAGTATCATAACCTGTTTTTACGTAAGCAAAACAATATATAAAATAAAACTCTTCGTATAATTTTAATAAACATGTTTGATAATATGTTTCATTTTATCTTAAATATTTGGTTTTCTACTAGAAGAGAGACTAATATGAAACCCACCCACCAAATATAAAAGACAAAAACTTAACCGACATTTTCAACAGTAATATAGACTACTGAACAGAAATTCTGATTTATCAACTGAAAACAAACTATTGATCTACAAGACAATACTGAAACTAATATAAAGCTAAGGACTTGAACTGTGGAGGATAACAAAATTGTTGAACATCAAACGTATACAGTCCTTTCATTGTAAAGTTCTTTGAACAATGGTCAATACTCCATATTAAATAACCAACAAAACATTACATAACACTTAGGCCGTTATTTCATCCAGATTTTTTAACTTCCATCAGGACCTTATTCACCATCCTAATCCCTTGACAAAATCCCTATCCAGCCCCAACCATTCCTATAATCCTTCCTGAAAGTTGACCTTGAGACCTTTAGTGAATTTTTATTTATTTTTATTATATGAATAGTTTAATTTTATTCAGTTTTTGATATGGATTAAAATTTTAATTTATAAAAATCATGATAGTATTTTCTTTTATTTATATATTTCTTTATTATTATTTTTTGTTTAATTTTTTTTCTCGTAATTCTGTGAGAAATATTGTTATGTCGGTGTTTTTTCGTCTATTTCTTTTATGAATGAATATAATAGCTGTTGTAATTGAAATGAGTAATTATTTCAACTTTAGGGGTAAGTAAAAGCTGTGTTATCTGCAATTTGTTGCAACAATTTATTTTTTTTACCTGCAATATTTTTATATATTTAACATTATGCCCTTAAGTCAATGTTTCTTTTTTTTATATTTCCTTAATAATTTGTATTATAAATTGTGATTGATTATGTATGGGAATTATTCTTATGGATATGTTAAAATAATATTTAAAATGCAAATTCAATTTAGTTGGTTAGTTTTTCTCTTAGTTCTATTCAGAGATTTACTTTTTAATCTCAGAGATGAGTTGCACCTGAATGTGTTAGGATTTTTAGTTGATCCGACTAAGGAGAGCTGCAAATTTAAAGGGCTGAAGTACTTCGATTTAAGTTTATTGCTGTTTGTTTTTTCCGATCTGCTACAAAACACTTTTTAAATGATAAAGTTGATTACCTAATAATTTTTCTGAAATTTTGTCTCTACACAGATATCAATTGTGTAAATTTGAATATTTATTAATTTATTTCATAATTAATATTATTAATTATTAGTATATAATTGAACACTATTACTTAATGCCCTTAATTTTTGGCAGATTGTATTAATACTCCCCAATAACATCAAAAATATTTGTTTAATAATGTAATATTATTAAATATTTTTTATTTCTAACTCTTTATTATTTATGGTCAATTATATTAAACGAACGCATCCTTGCAATCGATCCTTCGTTTTTCAAATCAATCATAAAAAAATAAATTATTCAGTTGTCTTAAGATTATTTTAAGAATCTAAATTAAATTTAAGTTTATGACTTACCGTACTCAACAGGTTCGATAGGTTGGATATTAAGGTAGAACCCCAGACGCCAGCCGCGACTCTAGACTTATTATCGAATCGATTCCTCATAACATTTTTATTATTCCAAGTTTCAAAAAGACCGTCAGTCCTCGCCGCACGCAACAATGGCTTTATTCATTATGTATACCATAACTACCGTAATCTATCCCATATATCGTTCATGATTGTTTTTAAAATGTGTTTACACTTTGCCGCAGTGAGGTCAAAGAAATATACAGGGTGTACCGCCTGTCAGAAATATTTAAGGAGGTTAATGTAGACCTCGAAATCTACAAAAAAATCCATATAAACCATACCCCGATTTTTCTCTAATACGATTTCTCTTTTTATTTTCTACAGAAAAAGAGAAAAGTGATAT
>NW_027115978.1:51419-55307 GCF_000696795.3 Halyomorpha halys | reverse complement strand
TTCAGCAAGCCACGTTTATTGTTGAATAAAAAGCAATACTTCAAAAACTATTTAAGCTAGATAATTCTAAGATAGTAGCGACATAATAAATTGGATTTTTTTTTTTAAACAAATAGAATTTGTCAAAACTATTTAAACTCAAACTGGCTATTTAACTAAAAAAAGCTATTTAAGTCCATATTAATTAAATTCAGGTCTATAACAGAATAACCTGAGATCTGCTTTCTATTTTGTAAAATAAATTATGTAATTTGAAATTCTGTCTCCTCTACGTATGAGTGTTTTCAGTGCATAATTAATCTATATAAAATTAAAGTGCTTCAAATCTCTTACAAAAGTGGTCATGTAAGGTAAAAAAAATAGTAACTATTTAAATGTAACTAATTAAAAAGGAGAGGTCTCTCCAAAATGTTCGAAATGTAATAGTAATCTGACCGTCAAACACATTTTTGACTAATCACTACACATTAAATCAGAACCAGTTAGCGATACCAACAAATGTTCCAATGGCGTTGAAAAACTACGAATCCGTAATAGAAAGAGTCATTAAATTCATCCATCAGACTAACATTATAACCAGCCTTTAATTATTATAATTATCTATTAATCTTGCCTTATTTTTAAAATTAGAACAGTTACTTATCTGCTTTTCATCATCCTTTCCACTATCGTAACGATTATTTAACAAATTATAATTGCCTAGCTAGATAATATTTCAAATCTCACGGAAATGAGTCCCACTGGTGCGGATCAGTACACCATACCAAAGCTATGACTATGGAACAACTAGGCCTTACCAAAACCTACAACCAACGGGCGTTGATGACCAGGCTGTTAAAACGCCCTTTCAAAACTAGCAAAGAACTAATTAAAAAAATTAAAGAACACAGGTTACTCTTATAAATATTTTTTTTTACCAAGTGGCGGGCAATGAAGGCCCAAAATAGTAACAAAAATTAATGATAACCATAGAAGTACAAAATAGTCAATGACAACTATCTAATAATACCCTATAGGTACAAAATAGTACCTAACAAATCAAAACAAAAAAAGACAACTTTTTAATGGTAACCAATTAAAAAAACAAAGGTTTTTTATTTTATTTTTTATTTATTGCTATTTACAATTGCACATTATATTACATTTGGTAAATTTGATCTCAGTTAAAATTAAATGATACAGGCGTGTAGAGAAGCTAGCCATTGGTAGTACTTTAGTCTCGTGGCCATCTTTTTTTCAGGCGCCTCGGAGGATTGTTAGGAATGGAGAGGAAGCAAGGCTAGATACTAAGGGAGTTTATAATGGAAGGAATGATATCTGGTCCAGGCTGGATCGATTACATATGGAACATTAAGGTCTTTATGTATGATTATATTTGTGACAAAGTAAGGAGCATTGAGGATTTTACGAATGATTTTGAATTGTAAGGATTGATACAAGAGGAATTCCAAGGTTTAGTGGGGCCCCAAAACTCAACTCCATATGTCCAGATTGGTCTTATTACAGTCATGTAGATCAGTCTTTTGTAATGCGTTGGAAGTTGAGACAACTTGTCTAGTTAGTGCTGTAGTAGTCGAAATCGACGTGCAGTTTCCTGTCTTTTCAGTTGTGTGTGAGGATTCCAGATTAATCGTTTGTCCAAATGTAGTCCAAGGTAGCGGATCTGTTCGACAGGGGTAAGTACAAAGGTTACATAGGATTAACGATTTTGGTGTATATAATTTGGAACAAATAATTTTCTGAATATGCAATTATAAGATATAGAAAATTAACAGTTTTGAGTTAGAATTTTTCGAACTTAATAATAGGTCATTCTTAATAATCGATTTGTACAATTATTTTTTAAAATTAAATTTGGTCCTATCTTTACCAATTAAAAATCTTCGTATTACGTATCATATATACTATGATGAACTAAAAGAGGTAATGCTGTTTTTTTCTCTTCTAACGTATGGTTAATAAATAACTAATTATGGTTTAAATAAATAACAATTTTTGGTCTGCAAGGTCTGTAGTCTGTAGTCCAGTAAAATTAGAAGAAAAATCCAAAACATAAAGAACCCTGTCCTTGATTATTTGGTACCACCATAACGTTATGTCCTTAAAGGTTTGGAAATTTGTAAGTCAGGTTTATGTGTTGGATAGTATATAGGGAAAAACAATACTGCATTTATGCTTCGAAAACTAAGGAGTCCGTTGAAAAATTTATTAGAATTATATTAAATTTTCTACCAAAGTGATAATATAATTTTTTTTTCTGAATAAAATTTAGTTTCTTACAAGTATTATTCCAGGTAAATTAAGAACTTTAATTAAAAAAAGGAAATATTTCCTAATTTATTCTGTTTAATAACACCAGTAACTTATTTGCCAAAAAGCCCCAAGGATTTGTTCCTCAGGATTGGGATGGAGGGATGAACAGTTGTAGTGAAAAGAAACATAAGTTTTATACTTTTATCTCGAAAATTAACCTCTATGAAGTTAGCCTCCAAATTTTATGAAAATTTTTATAGTTCTGGTAGCCCCCTTTTCTAAATTTCTCAATTATTGCGTTGTATAATCATTTTTGTTTTGAAAATTTCATATACTTTAGCTTTGAATAAAACCATATTATCAAACGCAATATTTTTCGAGATATAAGCTGAAAACTAATATAATACACAATTTTTAGCATATCCATAACAGGCATACTCATGGGACATAAAAGCTCTTTATATACTAGTTCATGTTTTATTTTTTTAATGGTATGGATACTTTGACTGGACTATTGGGGTTATGTTTTACATTTCAGTTCTAAACATCTAGTTAATTAAAAAAGCAATATATTTTTTATTATTTTTTTCTAATTACTATTAATTATTTTGAAGTTAATTTTTTTCTTTACAAAAGCTGATAACCAAACTGAAATAAGGTGTTAATAAATAAAAGTTATCTTTTTTTTGTCTCTAGCTGCTGACCATAAACTGTAACTACTTCCGGATAATCTAACACTGAAAATACTTTACCTCGTTCCAACATATAAGTCATTTGGATCGATCCGTTATATTACCATTCCAAGAAAAATAGTAGGGCATTAAATATTACCATGTTGACGAGTTATTTATAACAATGATGCAGTGTTGAAAATTAAAAACAGTTGCATATTTTAATTAATACATTATTCTTAACGTTTTTTTTTTTGTTTTTTTTCGGTTGGCTCTACAGAGTTTTTTATATATTTTATTTTATACGAGAACGGTCTGGTATGGGCCTTACATGCTTGATATAAACGTTATATTATACATATATTTTTTTTTTAACCGCTGATTATAGGGAAGGGGAGGTATAGGCTCGTACAAAAGACATCCCTAACTATAAACAATGTTATTATTAGAAGAAGAAAAAAATAAAATAAAATAAATAGATAAGAATAATGCTTCTTAATAAAAGTGGAAAGTAAAATTAATAATAAAATATGATATCAAATAATGATATTGGTACACTTAAATAAAACAAACAATTGCCCTTTAATAGTAAAAAGAAACAAGTTAATTTGAAAAAGGGAAGAGAGAAAAAAAAATAACAATAATAATGAATAAATAAAATGAATAATAATAATAATAATAAGTAAATAGAGGTAGTGGGACTATGAATTAATTTTATATTTATTAAAATTTACAAAAGAATGTCCTGCAGCAGTCTGGGCTTCAGTTTTCGGGTTGAAGTTGGGTTTTCCCAGGTTGTAGGTTACTGCTCCTTTAACTGTCGGCAACTAGGAGTGGAACTTCATGAACCGTTTTTTTATGTAATCCTCTATTGACTCCATCTGTGATTCGCGTTGCAATTGGCTATTTCTTATGAACCAAGGAGAATTAACTGCGATTCTTAGGACTTTATTTTGAAAAGATT
>NW_027115978.1:30865-50939 GCF_000696795.3 Halyomorpha halys | reverse complement strand
TTTCTGGTTTTAGTTTGGAATTTCTGTTTAGGATAGGATATAGCATTGCTAACCTTGCATAGATTTAAGTTAGTTTGATGTAGATATGGTGATTCTAGGTAATGCGGCGTTCTAGGTGAATTCCCAGGTATCTTACTGTTTCATTGGCAGGATTCCATTTCACATTTTTACCTTTGAGTATTAGATCCGGTAGATCTGGTGGGCGTCGGAAAGTAAATACTTTTGAGTTACATTTTTCAATGTTCAAGCTAATCATCCATTTAGTGAAATATTGTTCTAGATCATTAAGGTGACCTAGTGTTTCTAGCTATTATTATGTCATCATGTTGAGAAAACACAGCTGTATCGTCAGCGAACATAGATATGTAGGTGTGTGTGGACTGGATGATGTCGTGAAGGTAAAAGTTGAACAAAATGGGAGAAAGGACTGAACCTTGTGGAGTACCGGCATGGATTTGTCTTAGGGTTGAATTTTTGTTATTAATTCTGACTGAAAATGTTCTACCATTGAGGAATGAGCTCAGAATATTGTATAGGTACTTTAGAGTGCCTGCTTTCTTTAGTTTATATAGGAGACCTCGATGCCAGACCTTATCGAACGCTTGTTGGAAATCTAAGAACGCTACCAGGGTGTCTCTTTTTTTCGAATCCGCTAATTATAAATTTCGATAGTCTTGAAAACCGAATTGAAAATCAGGAATAATTTCGATGCTCTGAAAAAAATAATTAAGATTTTTTTTATAACTTATTCCAGTAATTTTCCAAAAATGGGTAATAAACTGATAGGCTCTACAGACTTTGTAAATCTTTCGCCGCCCAAACCAGCCTTCTCCACGCCTGCCTATCTTGGTCTACTGCTTCCAGTTTTCTGCATGCAGCTCTTTTGTAGATTTGTTGATTCTGTCTATCCATCTGGTTTTTGCCCTCCCACATGGTCTCTTGCGTACAATACTAATATTCATTGTTGTGAAAGGCGTCCTGATGGATTGCTTCGAGTCACATGTCCCTCTCATCTTAACCTCCTTGCCTTCATAGGATGAGATATGAACTAAAGATAAATTCTCTCCAAGTAGTTCGCTGTTAGTTCTCCTCCATGTGTTAAGGCTCTGATCCCAGATTTCTCCTATAATTGTATGTAGTACTTTCCGTTCAAAACTCTCGATTCGGCTTTCTAGGATAACAAGTGCTATCGCAGCCGTATATGAGAGCCGTATATGGCTTTATCATGGCTCTGTGTACCCACAATTTCAGGTTTTTAGAGATTTTTCGGGATTATATTCTTACATTTGACTTTGTGAAATAGTCACTAAAGACAAAAAATACTATAAAATGTTTAACCTAGAAGATCTTCATTTGGATGTTTTGATTTAAACTTAGAATTGCCAGTTTTGGACATATGGTACCATTCTCTCCTACGGAGAATATTTAACATCTTATGCCTTCCGAGATCCTACTTGAAAAAAGAACTAAGGACAAAGGCAGAACCCGAAGAAATTAGAGCGGTGGAAAGTGGAAATGTGATGCATCGAGAAACGGGATCTTGCAATTAAATCTAGTAATAAAAGGCTTCAAAATGACCCTTGACCAACTCGACATTCACAGTACCTCAGATACTCGAATCTGTCAACCACATGCATTTGCAACCACTCTTAGAGTATTATCGTCTGTAATAGTTCATTCAGAACCTACAATAAACCGTCATTTAGCAAAACTTTCTGTCAGAAATTTACGACTTAACAAAAACCTCCAGTCCATCGTTACCAATTCAAAACTTTATTTTCAGAATTAGCGTGTTTAAGGAACATGCCCTACTCTCAACGCAGACCAGACGTTACACCTTCTGTCTATACTTTCCAGCAATGGTTCCACAGTTTTCAAACCCGGCACTTTAAAAAAAAAAAAAAACGATGATGCTAAATAAGGAAATGAGGAGTTTTTATCCTCCAAAACCAAGGACTTTTGTCACTAAACAATTCAGCTTCTGACAGAATGGTTGATTAAAGTAATTAACAATGTTTGAGAGCCTGTTACTAGGTCTGTTAAATGGGGAGATGATGTCACGCAACAGACCAGCTGAGCTCGTCACCGTTTTGTTTGTTGTGTTAGGTTATTTGCTCGTAGTTTGTCTTATTATTGTTTTAGATTTTTTTATAACTAATAAAGCAATAGATGACGATGATAATAATGTAATGATAGTTGTCAATTTGCTCATTTTGATTCTCTTCCTCACAAGTCAGAAGATCAACAAGACACTCAGTGGCCAAACTTTCACTCAACATCCACTTTAGGCATTTTGTAATAAATTAATTTAATCAAAACCTAGAAGTAAATAGTAGCATAAAGTTTTTGAAGGAAAAATTATAAAAAGGATTGCTCAGAAAATCCGTTAAGAGCTCTTATGCATTTAACATTTAACATGACTTTAAATAGGGCTGCTCACAAACATATAATAATACAAGGTAAAACATTTTACATTTAACACATCATGAATACCTCTTATATTGTTGGTTCATTACCAGAGTAGAATATCCACAAATTTCTGAGACAATTATGTTTGCACATTTAAGGTAGCTGGTAATTTTTAATTTTGTTATACGTCAATTGATTTATTTCCATCTTTAATTAGTGATGTCATTAATTCACTTAGGTCTTTTTGGCATATCGAAGAGAAAGAAACAAATATTAAATGCTGTAAAACCGAAGGGAAGCACAATTTAAAACCAGCTAACTTTGGATCTGAACCGACAATGTATAAACATTTAATATTCGGATACAGTATACCTCACATGTATATACCTTATACCTTGAAATTATTTTTCTTGGAATGGTTTACTATTTCTATTTGGCTTGTCTATTAAATTTTGTTTGTCTCATTTTACAGTAGTTCAATGAGATATAATGTCCCTGCCTTGCATTAATCTGATATAATTTTAATTTTTAATGATGCCTTAATTGATCAAGAGTTGGCTACTGCTGTTTTAGATATTTAACGTTAAGAGTTGGAAACTTCCTAAAGTATTTTTTTATATATTTTTTTAAATATTAAACTTAAAACGGAGTTGTATTTTATCATGATCAGAATAGATTTAAAAGTAAGAAAAAGTTCTCCATCTTTTCCTCACAGTAAATTATTATATTAAAGAACTCCTTTTGTCAGTTTATCCATTCACTGTCCTCTAATTGCAATCGGTAAATGTCATCCTAGAGAATTGTAAATACATCAAACTAGCATCAAGCAAATCTCTTCAAATGACAAATTACAACCGATAACAATCAGTTAACAAGATGCGATAAGGCTAAGTGTGGAATATCGACTGCGTGCCACTAATCGAGGGCGGGCTGCGACCCTGCTATCGATTGTAGGGGCACTGCGTCATATCGATTGCCCCAGCTCGGAGCAGACTGCCAGGAGTCACTCTTATACTCCACAAACATGGTCTGTTTACTGGCCTCTCTACTGTCGTGGACTAGGTCAGGGGGATTAATGCCTTTCATAATCCTGTTTAGTGGCTCAAACCTTGGTCCGATTTTTAAATAAAGGATGATTTCATTAAATCGAATTTCTTCGACAAGTAAATACATTAATTGAGTTATTAATTATTTCCAACAGTTTAAATTTACATCATTCTTGTATCTTAAAAACTATCCTTTATTTAATCTTTTAATTTAAATTAATTATTTAGTTTTTTTTTTACAAATAAAACTGTACTGAACAATTTCATGATTTATTACCGAAAAAATAGATCTTCGACAACTGACAAAAATAAATAAATAGAAAACCTGTAAGCTTTGTTTAGTTATCACAGCTTGGTTTAGTTAGCAATTAAGCATTCATACATCTGTCTTTTGCACTCACAGTTAAAGTTAGTTGTCTTTGAAAAATTTCACGATATGTACTATTTCAATCCATTTGGGTTTGAGTGAATTTTTCTTTACCCTATTTTTTTTCATTTCTAGATTTTTGTCTCAAAGTCCTCAATCATTTAAATGGTAACCTCCCCTCTCCTCTCCCCCTCCCCCCCATATAATGTTCAAAGCTTCAAACCAACAAATCTGTTACATGATAACATCATACTCATAGTGTCCAAATGAACTGCTCAGAAGGCCATAGATGAAGTTTATTGTTTTTAAGGAAAACAAGGATGACACAAATCGTCTTCCAAAAATCATCTTATCTAACAAGTGAAATGAAAACCACGTACAGCTGTGTAAAATATATTGTGTTTATTTCACGCGGAAATGTTTTGCAAGGAATCCTTCAATTGACAGTTCGTTATTTTTTTCGCGTTCTGGGAATTCAACTACTTTTGATTACATAGTTGATCTTGTTGGCTTGAAAATAGAAGAGTAAATTTTCATATTATGTAACATTGAAAATTGAAATTATTATTTTTCAAAAATCTGAATGATTTATTAATTTAAAAAAATTTTAATAATAAATCTTTCTAATTTCACAAACATCTAAAACACCCTCATTTTTATATCATTTTTAAGGTTTTAGAAAATGTAATAAAAATTATAAAATGTTGGTTGAAATAATTTTAAAAACTGAATAAACATTTGGTTTTATGAAATCTCACCTCCCTAAAAACGTTCGAAATTATATCCACCCCAGTTAAAGTAAAAAAAAAAATAGATAACCTGATCATAGAAAAAGCTATAATCTATACCCACTGGTTCAAAAATGTTTCTGGGAATACGATAATGATATTATAAACTCTTTATTTTAAAATTTAAAAAAAACCCAGGCATCTTTAATAAATATTGGAATTAAATGAGAACGTCAGATTAATTAATTAATTTATTTAGATATAACATGTTGGACATTTAAAATTGATCAATAATTAATCTAAACGAATATATTAAGCTCATAAGTTTGCTTGTTTGAACGGGATAATTTAACTATATTATTTTAGCCTCAGCGTGTAAAGTGTTTATACTACGGTTTTATTTAATGTATGTACATATGTACAGCTACATAAAATTAAATCTCGAATTTTTTAAAAATGTTTTAAGGGGTGTTTCGGATTATAAAATGTTCTGGATTAGCGAGATTCTACTATACTTCGCCGCAATACTTACCAAGAAACCTTTAATATTCTTTCAGATGAAATCATCGGTAAATGTTCAGTTTTAACATATTTATGATATTTTTTAAAACTTTAAATAAATTACCATTTAACTAAAAATTGACTTCTCTTAGTTCAGTAACTTCGTGGCTTCGTTCCTTCTGAACGTCGTTCGATTGAGATTCGTAATTAATATTAAATTTACTAAATATAAATAAACAGAGAACACAACTAATATTAAATCAAAAAAATTATAAATACTTATGCAGAAGAAATAAGTATAAATACATGTAATATGTATGTATTTATATAATAGAAATATAGTATATATTTCTTGTCATATATATTTATAACTTTTTCTTTACTATTAATGACGTGTATTTTGAGGTTCTTGATGTTCAGTCAGTAGTTAACAACTATATTGTGGCGACATTTTACAGCTTGATTTTTCCCTTAGTTATGACAAACAGCAAAAAAGAATTTTTTTTTTCTAAAACATTATTCTTTACCATTACTAAATGTATTGATTCAAGTAAATATTAGTAATGAAAGCAGATTTACTGCTTTCATTACTAATATTTACCATTACTAAATGTATAGCCTAGAAATTTATATTAATAAATAGAAACATTATTTATAATTGTTTTATGACCGTAAGTTCTACACACCTGTAATATTACTAGAACTATCATTCAAAGTTTGCAGCAGACCTTGATAAGAGTTAGATGAAGAAAGGTAAGTGTGTTTTTTCCATATCCGATCCGTTTCTTCAAGCAGGTAGTCTGTTTATTTATGTTTTGTTATCTACTTATTTTTAGTGTTACTAACCGTGTCTTATGGGTTTATGAGGTTGAATAAATCCGAATTCAAATTTTGTACATCTGTTTTTTTATTGATAGCCCGATTCATATTTATTTTTCCTATATTGATCATTTCTTTTAGATTTTGTTTGAATTTTTTCTTCCCCAGGGTATGATTCTAGGTGTATCATATTTGAATCTATGCCCTGTTTGTCTGAAATGTGTGGTGGGAGTATTTTGGTCTGGTTTTTTAAGATTTTTTGTTATAGTAGTACAACTGTATTCGTTTTGATAGCACCTTTGTTAACTGTTCGGAGGTTCCCAAATAGGATTTCCCGTAGTTATCTTCAGAAGTAATTTTATACACTACATTGTATTGCATTTCTAATGTGCTTGTGTAAAGTTTGAATAAAGTAGTTGTGTTTTTTGATGTGATGTAACAATTTTTGTTTTTAATCTACTTATTTGTAATATACTCTTTTGATATTTATTTGAAACATGCAGAAAAACAAAATATGAAGTTTATAAGTATATGGTCCTACTTTCAGATATAAATGGAACGTAACCGAACAATATAATACGAACGTCGATAGCTACTGCCCAATAGAGGTCTCCGCTAGTCAACAGGTAATAATCTAAAATTCTCTTTGATCTAGGGTTAATTGCGATGTTAGCTCCTCTGTAGGTCGCCCTGTTGCTTCACAGGTAACTACTCAATCCAAATACATCAGTATATTGAAATTGATTAAAAAAAAACTTAAAATAATTTAAGATGTAATTGATTAATGTATTTTTTAATCACAAATTTGACAATTTTATCTTAAAAATGTATAAACTTGGTACATAACAGGTTCTAAATCAGCAATACACCTTCATTTCAATCTTAACTTCCCTATCAATCGCCCTTACTTACTATTACAGTTCTTTAGTCAGGATTTAATTCAGGGTGTACAATACTGAAAAGATATATAGTACGATTTATGAGAAACTAATGTTTACGTGAATATTTTAAAAATTTGGAGAGGTTCACGCCTCATACCCCCACACGCTATCTTCCATTGAGTTTTAATTAATCCCTGCTAATTTCGAAATAGGTCCTTTATTATTAATTATTAAGACTTCCACTTCAATATTTTCATTCATGAATTAGTGAAACTGAAAAACTTACTGAAAATGTATGATTAAGTATTGCGGGTACTGCATACACTCTGCCCCGTGTCCGGTTTCAAGTTAAAACATTCAACCGTAAAGCTTTAATAATTTTAACTATGACTTCGAAAATTAGGACGAGTATAAATGAATAATAAATTAAAGATTAAATTCTAAAAAAAAGTAAGAAGAGAAATACGAGGAGAAGAAATCTTTACTAGTTCATTTATGTATTTTTCGTCATTCCCCATTGCCTTCTACGATTTTACATTTTAGATATTAACTTTTATAATATCTTCTGTTTTCCATCTGTATATAATACCTTTAATTTATCACTCTCATTTCCTAAAATTTATTTTCGACCTAAAAAATATTTCTCTTTTTTTCTCCATTAGTTTCCTATAAAATTCTTTCTTAGTTTGTATTTATCAATTTTTCCTTACAACTAACAATGCTAAACGCTTAGTTATTTCAAAAGAATAAAATTAAAAGTATTTTAATTGAAGCTATTTTGAAAATTCAGTATTTAACCCGCATCGTACTATTACAGAGAGAATAAGACCTACCTAATTTTAAGTATTCAGTTGTACATAGATATAATGATTTTCTTAAAAATCGTTAAAGCCATGTTTGATAGAATAGTAAATAATGTGTTAAATCAATACTTTAAAGTCGTACTTCCAGTAAGTCGACTACAGTGAAAAAGTTACTATGACGTCCTGTTACTAATTGGTACAGGTTTTTAATTTGAAACTACACTGACAACATATATACAATTACCACTAGTTTAGAAACTAGAAGACTTACTTGGATTCAGACCTTAGCACATATATTTCTGTTCAGAACTCAAATTATTCGCAATGGGAACTCTTCTTACTTTATATTCCATATAAACCGGTAAAAATTTTAATACAATTTTGAATGTTTAGTGAAAATAAATACAAATAAAATTGTCTCAAAAAGTAATTTCTTTTTTTCAAAATGTCTCCTAAATTCGATGAAAATAATGACAAAAAAAGAAAATAGATTAGAAAGAAAATAATACAGTTGTTAGTTATATGTGCAATGTATTAAAGGAATTTCAAAGTATAAATACTTAATACAATAATTCTTTTGTCAGTTTCCGAAAATGTTCTCTTGAGATGTAACTATTTAAAAACTAATATTTCATATTTCTTTTGTTTTTTTATTTGGGGTTTAACGTTCTTATGTTCTTAACGTAGGGAAGAGAGTTTACCAAATTATTCTATCGACGAGGAGATTTATACCCATGGTTGACCACAAAATAAAATTCATATTGACAAGTCAAGTCATGCAACAAAACCTTATACCAAGGTCATAACTCGCATTCTCGACCCTCCATGGCCTCTCTATTCACACTTCTTTACATTTCCCAGCACCAAATGATTTAATACTATAAAAAGCGCCTCAAATGTCACTGAAAGATGAGTATTTGACATTCATAACTGACACTGAAGTAAAACTTTGAATATATAGCATGAAGTTATAAATGAAAAGAAAATAAGTCAGCCAAGTTGGGAACATTGGGATAATTTTTGGCCAGTCAGATCGGAACAATAGTTGGGGGAGATAGGGGATATCTTGGAGTAGTTGGGGTCACGCGAATAAAGTTCTATCTTGAGTTCTCCTCAAGTTAAATTCATCGGAAGAGAAGGAGCGATTCCATTATGACTGGCAACTATTAAATGATCTTGGGGAGAATTATAGCTGACCCAGATCACGCCTTCTTCAGTTGGGTTAGCAGTAGCAATATTTAAGAATAATTTCGTAATATTAAAAATTGTCATCATCTTTTTAAAATGTAATATTTTATATGTCATATCATAATGAACTAATAAGCAAAAAAGCATGGTAAGGACACAAAGATATATAACAATAAAATGGCTGTTCATAGAATGAAATCTGTGAGATTCATAAATACATGGGAGGATTCCATAGAGTTACTATAGAAGGGAACTGAGAAAAAAAATTAAGTACAATATAAATAAGGTGCATGATAAGCTAATCAACCATGGTCTAATGTGAAATTACGAATTATACCTGAAAAATAAGTAAATTAACAAATATATACCTACTGAAAAGTGCCTAAAACCTTTTTCCCACGGTATGTAGTTCGACGAACCTGCTCCGAAGTTTGTCAGACCTCAGGCAAATACTTTCTTTTTACCCGACTTGGCCATAGCCGAGTATTGTCGGTAATCCCCTCCGCCACCGAAGACATGGGGTTCGAAGGAAGACAAGCCTCAGTACGGGTCGAGCATCCGTTCCCACGATCTTTTGTGGTTTTTAAAGGTTGCAATTACTAGCGTTTTCACTGATAGTCAGGAAACGGTCCGATGAAATGATAATGGTGTCTTAGATCTGTACGAGCTTATATCTAGAATCCAAAAAATGCTGACGAGTGTGAGCAAGTCAAACATAGAAGAGAGTAATGTATTGGCACAGAGTTCAAAGCCCTCATGCTTCGTATAATTAACTTAATGTAAATTTTCTTAAACAAATATTAGAAATTTCTATTATAAAATCATTCTTTGTCTTTTGCACAGACATTTAACAAATCAAAATGCCTTTAATTTTTATTTATAGGCCATTTAACAATGTAAGATTTTATTTTCTATAAATTGTTCACATTTAGGTTGTTTTTTTTAATTCATTTAATTTCAATAAATGAGAATTTCACACCATTTCCAACTGCATTCATTAGAGTCTATTCCATTATTATATTTTTATCAGAGTTATTTGTAAATCTGAGCTCGCATAACAATGCGATTTTAAAAAGACAGCCTGAATCATTTCTTAATTTTTATTCTTTAATAAAATTTAGTAAAATATATTTGATTGGTGGTATAGACTGAAAAAGAAAATTACTTAGGGAAAAAGTCAAGAAAGAGAAGTTTTAATTCGATTGCGGTATGCTGAGATAAAAATATATTTAAAACAATTGTTAAATTACTTTAATTACTAACAATTAATGACTAATACATAAAGATAGAGAGTTTGTTTATTTTAACGGGGTACTTCCAAGAACTATCCGTCCTGTTTATTATTGTTGAAGAAATTGTGTGGCTCCTAGAAGACAGTCTGTCATCCACCTATGGGTGACATGGCGATGAACGTTGTAAATCAATACGTAATATATGATTAGTGTCCGTGCTAATTATATATGCTGTGTTAAATTGATCGCACTTAATTTATTATAATTTGTCTTACTTGCGAAATTCTATTTTGTCTATTAACATTTTTTGAAAACACTTGAAATATTAATTTCATTTACGATGAAAACCATTCAATCCTGTAAATATTTTTTCAATATATCTCTCTGTTGATTAACATGTACCCACTGATAATACTTGAGAAAGCACTTTCTGGCCACACTAAAAACAATGTTCTCTACCAGTTAATTTTAAAGATTTTGGGAACATAATTACCCCTGCTAATAGCAACTCGGCACGCAAGAGTCAGAGACTAAGGTTTCGTGGGATATCACTGCTTTCTATCCATCAAAGACTGAGCCATTTCTTGTATTTTAGCAAAGAGGTTCTTACATCGTCCGCATTAAATATAATATTATATATGTTATATTATATTTAATGTTGCTGGTGTGTAAAAAAATAACTTGAGGATATTGAGCTCAACTAGGATTTTTTTTCTATTTATTAGCGTTTAAAAGAAGAAACATTTATTCTCAACACGTTCCATGGTTTTATTTTATTGACGTTATGCAGTAAGTTAGAAGGCAATGATTTTTAAACTGTGGTTTTCATAGTGAATTTTTTATTTCTTCCATTTTATATCGGTAATTAATTTTGTAACCATGGTCTTTATACTTCATACAATAATTTTCGAATGTGTTTTTCATAATAATTAAAAATATTTAATTTAGAACAGATATCCAATATTTACTTGACGGTTGACGGCTAATTTGATTTTCAAAACAACATCACGAGATATCGTGAACGAAATAATTGAAAATGTATCAGCTAAACAGAACTAATTCAAATAAAAAACTTTTTTTAACAATGAGAGCATCAAACAAGCAAAAATAAAATGAGGAAAAATTAAAAATTAATAAATAAAAACAACATTTAATGAATAAAAACATCAACTATTCCCAAATTCACGATTTTATTATGAAGTCTAGGAACATTCAGACGTCCTGTATCGATTTCCAACAATAAATTATTAACTCCGATCGATAATTCATTCTCTCTTTTTTTTCTTTTTTTTTATTAAATGCTTCAATAAAAATAAATAAGGCCTTTCCCAATCCTATTGAACACAAAGAGGGAAACTAGGATATTCAATCAATATTACGAGCAACAAAGTTAAAACAATTTAAGTACGAAGTATTTAAGTAAAATTATTAATAATTCTTCCAGAAAATACATTGCTAGGCATAATCTAAACAAGTGAGTTTTAGACTTCGCTATTTTATTGAAAAAAAATATTGATATAAAAACATCATCAGATATATGAGCTATTAAGTGCGAAAATAGTGTCAAAACTAGAGTTTAGAAACCATCAACACTTTAGGGGAAGTTCTATAAAGTTTTTAATAAGGAATAACACCTTTCTATACAAAAACTAGTCAATCTAAAGTATATTCATGTAGATATTTAAAAGTATTTGAAGCCAATCTTCTCATAATTAGTTATTATTAATATTTCTTTTTTCGTAATTTTTTTATTAGTAAATTATGATTTTAGTGTATACTGCAATCATTTTTTGTACAAACCAATGATTATTCCGTTCTAGAATAAGCTTGCCTCAAAAGTTAGGAAATAAAAGTCCTTCATTGACTTTTCGACCCACCCTGGCTCAATGTGTCGCTAACCTTTAAAGGTAGCCATCCATTTCTGATGTAGTTCGCCCAAAACTTAATTAATCTGTAATTTAAAACGACTATTTTATATTCAATTATTTTTATATTCTACTAGGTATAACTATTCTACTTTTTAAATTAAAAAATATTGTTTTTTATTCCATTTAACATAATAACTTATTTTTTCAATATTATAAGATTGGTATTTTAATTTGAATGATATTTAAAATTGAAAACAGATTCATATTTTATTCAAAATCTAAACTATCAAAAATAATTATTATCATTTATAATTAGTGACTTATAAAAGTTTTTAAACTAACAAAAATAAATAAAAATAGAAATAGAAGAATGTAATAGGATGCGTTTATAATAATAAAAGTAATATCGTGTTCGTTTTAACTCAATTCCGCTTTGGATCGTCAAAAATATTAGTTACTTCGTTATTTAAAATCAATTAATATATTTTTTTTACCGTTAAATGCCCGATTCTTAATCTTAATCGATCTTGATTTAAATTCTTATAAATCAAACGTGAGAAGTACAAAGTTAAGAAAGAGAAAGATTTGGCTATGACAGGAGGTTACTACGATAGGAGATAAGGGCTGTTCCAGGTTAGTGAGGAGCATGCCCAGTGGGGGCGCGGCTATCGACCACTCTTCGCTGCAGTCCATTCACACATCTCCGCTGGGTAGGTTCGCCCCGTCGTCTCCGACGGTAGTTATACGTCGCTTCTTCTTGAGGGAACTCAGTAGTTCCTGGCTCTGTTCTGGAGGATCAGCGGACAAAGGGTAATCTCGAAGGTATGTTAGTCAATCTGTTACTCCTCAGTGCTGTTAAAGAAGTCATGGTCTCTAGTGCACAATAGTGACGACTATTTTCTCGCCTAGAATATGGCTGGAATCGAATGAGTGGCTAGCGTGACCCGCGGACTCCGCCCTCTTCGTGCAATGCCCGCACTCAGTTGAGCCACGCCATGCCAAAGCACAAGAAGACCCCCGTCGAAGACCTCGTGGTGCCACCACAGAACACCAAAATATGTGGTACCATCTGCATGTGCCAGATGACAGCCGTGCTGAGCTGTGTCGCCCTAGTTTACCTCTCTGTCGCTATTTATATGCCGTCCATCCGGGCGTTCAAGTCCGGTATCAGCGAAGATCCGGTCATGTGTACAACGACCAGGGCGGTCACAACGGATACTTGCGACTGGGGTTCCTGCGGCGAGTGGTGCCTAAGCAAGACATCCGGATCCTGTGTCCAGATCTACGTCAATCTCAGAAGAAACGGTTCCAATCTGCATTTTGCCAACTGTACGAATATGGCGAATAAGACGTGTTACGGGATAGACCAAGAGAATGCTAAAAAGTACAGGTGCATTGCGGACGAATGTAAGAACCTGACTGGAACCTTCAATTGTACAGCGGGAATGTGTATCAACATAACGGATGCCTTCGAGTGTATATTCAGAAACGTCGATCCACCACTCAAATGCTCAGGAAGAAGAGGTAAGATAACTTGCAAGGAAATGGACGGGTTACAGAACTGTAATAGAGGTACCTGTGAACGAATAAGGACACCGTACAACTGCGATCGAAGGTGTTTAGACATTCCGACCAGAAACAAAAACACTATAATACTGAGTGGAGACAGGGTGTACCTCTCGCAGTGCCATCGTGCGTTCATAACGGGAACGGATCAGGAAATCTGGAATGAGAACCACAGTGATATCCTGATGGCTTCATGTTACCATGTAGAGAATACTTCTGTCGGGATTCAAGCCGTCGACTGCATCAATGGCACTCTACTGGAGAAGAGCTACCTCAGTGACCTCACCAACTTCACCTACCTTAGCTATCTGAGCGTGACCAACACTAAACTGCTGGACGATACTAGAACTATAGCACCACCCGAGCTCGACCTCCTGATTGCCAACGAGAGCAAGTTAATGATCAACATGGAAGGCTGCGTCAACACCCTGAGGGACGAGTGCAAGGAGTTCCTCCGAGAGTACGGGAAGGACGGAACGGACCACAATGCCAGGGGCAGGTTCCCCTGTTTCTATTCAGAAGAAAATGTTGAAGTGGTCGTGGCGAGGTTCAACTTAGAGCGGACCTATCGGGAGTTTCTTGTCGCATCTGTGGTGCCATCCGTCCTCTTCGTGGTGTCCTGCCTCACACTCATTCTTTGCCAGCGGACCGTCGAGGTAGGAGACGACGCCAAAATGCGGTTCAAGAAGCGCGGAGGCGGAGACGGCAGGAACAATGGTGATAAGGACAACTCCATCGGCGACTCCGGTGGAGGAGACCACGCTATGGCCCTCTGAGATCCGTCACGTAAGATTTAGGAACATGGCGTATATCATAAAAAATAAAATGTCACATGTGTAAAAGTAATTCTTGGTGTTTATTTTATTGTTAATTTTTTTTATAACAATAAACATCATGTTAGATTCAATCTTCAGAATAAATGTTGTCTCATTTAGACAGGTCATTTTCAAACAACACTCTTTATTAATTTTTACCAAATAAATTATTAAGCTTTGATGTTTTTAATGATATTTAAAAGTTCATGAAATCACTTTATTATTTTATACAACTATCAAGTATCTTTTACCCGACATCAGTACACAGTCGCCAAGAAGATCGTTAATAAAAGAAGCCTAACGGCTATAATTCTAATTCCTTCTTGATCGGTGTGAAATAGCTTTCAGTTACGTCCTAATAAATCGATAATCACATTTAACTTACAATACGGCATATCTAAATAATTTATTCAACATACAATTTACTAATCCACAAATTGTCAGAATGTCCTTTAAGAAAGTATTAATTAAACATAAAATCAATACCGCCTGTCCCGAGTTCTGAACCTGTCATGCATTGAACACGTTCCGTAATAAATGTTGTAGTTTTGCAGTCTCTATGGAATTACAATAAAAAGGCTAAACAAAGAATAAAGATCGATAACGAACATTTGTAACAATTCTAAGCGACTTTACGATAGATTGGTGTCACATTTAAAAATGTTAGGGTTAAGGATAAATCCTTTTAGATTTATAGAGTCACTCAATTTAATAAAATATAATGAACTACGATTTGATATCTTTTTAAGTTGAAACTAAATTGTGTCTCCATTTTTGTTGTAAGATTGATGTTGACTTCTTACTTAAAATAAAACTCTTAAAACGTTCATATTCATCATATTAAGATGTATTAGATGCATAACCTGGCTATTTAACAACTAAGCCACATCTTAAATTTTACTTTAATTAATCAGTTATTTGTCTTACTTATTTCTGGTCGGTAATAATTTACCACCCAGTGACTTTAAAGAGCAGCTAATAGATCTAATAAGGTAAATCTATGCTGTCTTAATAAATTGAGCAGCGTAAAACAGAAATGTACCTAACTATCTATTAGAAATTAAAAAAAACATTTTATTCTTTTATATGTACCCTTATCTTTCTATTCACAAACATTAACTGTAGTGTAGAGAAAGTTCCAGTAATAGGTAGGTATATTTCTCAACAAAGACAACTGGTGTAAACTTTTATTTATCATGTTACCGTTGAGACTACCACATTTCATCAACTCTAGGGAGAGGAAAGACATTTGTTGAGCCTATGATAGGTCATAGACTCAACAAATGTCTTTCATAATAAAAAGCCTATCGATTGGTAACCTTGCATCTACTCTGAATTGATTACGTTAACTTTGCCGAAGATCCGAAATTAATCATACCGTTCCAGCTATTCTGTATACTATACCAGCTTTTGATTATCACTGGTTATTTAGTATATAAATATTAGTAGTTTAATGTTTTGTTTTCTTTTTCAGGCATTCCCCTCCTTCAAGACAGCCCAACGCATCAGCACGTGTTTTCCTTGCAGGATTACTAACCGAGCACGTTAAAACTTACCGCACGTTAGGCTTTATAGAAAGCACGCTTTCGACAAAACAATGTAAATAGCGAAACCGCTGCCATTTCCTTGTTCGATCCAGGACTTAATTGCCACCTACGGAGGGGAACGCGTCAAATTAAAAAATAAATAAACCAAATTGGCTCTAAAGACTGAACAAAGTTGTAAATTTCTCAATAAAAATACTAATAATAATAATAAGTTTTTATAATTAAATGAGAAAAAATTAACAAATTTCCGAAATATGACTTCCATTTTGTGATTGGCATTAAGTTAATTCGTCGAAATTATCGAGTCTGTTAGTGATATTTTTTTATACCGCTGCTATAGTGATATTATAAAGGACTGGCCAGAAATGGGTGCGAAGATCTTAGTGAAGAAGCTAGTGTCTAAAGTGGATGTGACGGGGATGTTGGTCAAAGCCAAGTTCTACACCTCCTTGTGCCTGGGTACTACGGCCATCCTGTCTGTGTTCGCGTTCCTATTCTTGATACCCTTCGTCGTAGACCCTGCCATTTCGACCATCCTGGCCGACTACGAGCCTGAGCCAGTAACCTGCGTCGCCGTGGAGCATGTCTACGCCGAAGGATTGAGCAATTGTTCCTGGGCCTCTTGCAGGGAGGGCTGCACAACAGCTGCCCTCCGCTGCCACCAGATCCTTGTCAATTATACTAAGACACCTTTCGAGCACTGGCAAAAGGTATGATCATTTATCTGTGACATAAAACATTACTATAAGTTAGAGAAATAGGAAAAGTCTTCCTGATAACTATTATATGGACTACACTAAACTCATTGATAAAAATACAGTATATCACCTGAGAATATTTTGAAGATAATGTCTTTATAAGTTTATTTATCTGCCCTTGCTAATATTTATAAAAATAACTAGTTTATCAATCAATTCCTTATCTTTTTTGATTTGTTTAAAGTAAATGAATTGTCTCCATTATGTTACTTAATAAAAACTAATTACAGCAGTTATATTGAACAATATACTAAAATGAAAATTTTATAAAGCCATTTATCCAACCAGTTCACATTGATCTTCAGCATTCTTGCTTCAGTTATGATATTTGGTAATATAATTATGATTATATCTTTTTAATTATAAATCTGTTTTCTTCTATTCACTTCAATTATAACGAGTTCAGTTATCTTTCGATAAATTTGCATTATTTAGACTTAACTTGTGTAATAATTTTTAGACAACACTGTCTGATTTTATGTGAAACAACAATTACTCCAGAGGATTTGAATTACACAGTGTAAAAATGGTGTACCTGGCATTTTCTTAGTGAAGACACAGTAAATGGTATGTGAATACTGAACTTTCACTAAAAAGTAACAAGTTGCAGTATTTCTAATAAGTATAACAGTTGCTGTCACTAAATATATTGCATTTTAAGACATTCATATCAAGAAAATTACTGTATTTACAACTCAGTTGTCATCTTTGTTTCAACCTGACAGCCTTGATGAAATCCCGAAAGAGGGGCAAAACGTTGGTTAACAATAAATAGTTTGCTTCTATTGGCCTTCACCCAGACTATCTTCCCACAATCTACTTCATATGGTCACGAATTTTCGAACCAATGCCACTATCATTTCAACTAGGTCACCTTGAAATGATAACAACATATTTTAATTTTTTTTTGTTAATTTATAGTATGGAACTGAAGAAAAATAATCTCTGTCCATTCCTTCCCTATAAACTAGTAAAAACCTAATTCCATAATTAATAACTAATAATTGAAGAAAGATAAGGAGTAAGATAGCTCAGTGAGTCATTGTACTCCTGTCTCCCTGGTCTGGGTTCGAGCCCATTTGTGGTAGATAATTATTTATTTTGGCATCTCAGCCAAGGTTTAACCCTGCGGTCAGGATACTATCATCTTTCACACCATTCTCGTTAAATTGGATACTCTTATTGATGGAAAACCTGGTAGTCATGACCTTGACCTAATGACCTCCTTTCTCTGCAATTTCTATAGAAACAGTACTTCCTTAACAAGTACTTAACCAAAATGACTCTTCATGGACAGTAGTAATATTAGTTGAACATTGACTTTTGTTATATCAATAATATGAAATTAACGGTTGAATCTGGTTATGTGACTGTTGAATGAGGTAATCTAAAGATTTGAATGAGAAGCTTAAATATGGAATTAAATTATAATAGTGTCATATTTGAAAGGATTGGGAATTTCCGTCTAACTTTTAATACATTGTTGGATACATTATTCTGAACATGATATTGTAACATCAAGAATAGAATGAATGCTCAAATGAAAATAATATATATATTACTCTCTAAAACATGTTAACTACAAGTAAAGATTGAATTTATATGTTATACAATCTTCAAAAACTTCTCTGTAATGAAAATCCTCGTACATATCATTCTAGTTATGGATATTGTTATTATTCTTATAACATGACTGAGCGCCTATACAATCTTTAGTGCCATTTTTCACTATCTTAGGACCAATGTCTCATTAAATATGTCTTAGGACCGATGTTTCATTAAATAATTGTGTTATGGATTATCTTGAAAAAAATCTTCAATTATGCAATAAAATGTCTGAATATGCAAAGCATTGGTAAATTATTATCATAGCTCTATTTTAATTAGATTCCAATAATAAAAGAAATCAAATACCATGAAAAAGAAAACAAAATTGATTCCCAGATATTTTAACTATTACTGAATAAAGAGGTGTTAATAGTTTACCATACATTAATATGAGGAGAAGATTGTTGGGGATGTGGTCAGAAAAAATAAACAAAAATTATTTATTTGCACCAACATTTCAACCTGAATTTCAGGCCTTTATCAGAACTGAAAAAACAAAAAACGAGATAACAAGCATAACTCAGAGAAAAATAAAAATAAAATAATAATAAGCAAACTCAGATATATTCATAACATAGATCTAATTTATTTAAATTGAAATTTTATTAATGAATATCTTTACTAAAGATTTTATTTACATGTTTTTCTAATACTAAAGCTACTCTTCCCTTTGAAAGATCTTAAAATTTTCTGTGTGGTTATCTCCTTTTATTATCCATCAATAATTAATTATTACTCATTCATTAACAAGCTTCAATTTTCTTAAATATTCTTTTAAAATAATACATTTACAGTGGCACAGCCAGGATTTTGCTATGGAGAGGGGGTGCTCCATCCATCGACTGGTCAATACCCGATTGGTTTGTTAGTCTACAAGCCCTTATTGAGGAATGTAAAACATAATATTTTCTATGCACATTACGAAATCTGATGAGCCCCATCATCAAATAGCAGGCTCGATCCATTTTCCAATTTTGAGGAATATCCATTTCCCCATTCCCCTCTTACAAAGCATTTGAAAGGCAGTACAAGAGATATCACCCATTACAGTTACCTACTCCCTATTATAGTTATCTATCACCCCTATATATATCAAACCCTTCCAGCTCCATGGGGCTTAGAGGGTTAGAAAAAAATAATTTTTATGCCGACATATGTTATTTATGGAATAAAATAAAAATAAATTCATAGAATCGTTGTTTACAGAAAAGAACAATAAGTAGGAGAGGGTCCAAACCCATTGTGTACCACAAATATGGTATGGTAAATAGGCCTAACAAAACTTGTGTTCAATGGGGCTAAAAGCTGTCAAATGAAATCCATATAATAAGTATTGCTTTGGTGACATATATTTATTATAATAATTATTGTTATAATTAATATTAGAATTTTTTTATTGTTTAGAAAAAGAGTTTTAAGATAAATGTTGGCCAGATACTAATTATTACAATTTTTTTTTTAAAAGATGGCTGTTTCCAACAAAACACAATTCCTAAATTAAAAACAGTTATAGTCTCTATAAAAATATAACATTATATATCATTAATCTTCAAAATATGTTTAATATAATTGAACTCCAAGCACAATGGTGAAATTATAATGATGAATTTATACACTATAGTTACATTGTATACTTATAGTAATATAAGGATGGAGAAAGGTTGATAATAAATTTCAAACCAACCTGTCTTAATTAAAACTTAATAATTAAAAAATCCACCATATTATTTATGAATAAGTTATCTTATTTTGTTCGTTTCATATTAGAAAGTTATCTGTAGCTCAACAGCAGTTTTCATCAATAGTTATTTTCACAAGTAATAGTCAATCCTGACAATTGAATATCAGCCTATCATCTTGTTAGTAACAGAATCAATAACTCACAAATAGCCTACACCTTTGATATTAAGTATGAACATTCAATCACTCAGATATCTC
>NW_027115978.1:30143-30462 GCF_000696795.3 Halyomorpha halys | reverse complement strand
CTGACTGCTGACAATCTCTCAGTAAACAAACACTAAAAAAACAAAGTATTGGTCCTCTTACAGTTTTTAGTTACTTCTCATCCATTGAAATGTGTTGTTAGGCGATCCAAACAAAGAGACCCTTTTTCTTCTTGGGTGACTCTTGGTTGTCCTCTTTTTCAAGATGTCCACCTTTGCTGGACAGAAATTGATGAGTACCTCCTCATCCTGGAAACATCATATCCCAATCGCGCCCAAACAATGAATGAATGCCAAAAACCAAAACCTCCCTCGATGTTCCGTGTAAACATCGATTGTCGCACAACAGTTAGGGATTTTT
>NW_027115978.1:26423-26776 GCF_000696795.3 Halyomorpha halys | reverse complement strand
TAAATGTGTGTGTGTGTAGATATACAATTTTACAAAGAAAATATTACTTTTTTAGTAAATGGTATTAAAAACACTCTGAAAAAATTAAACCAAAACTTTAAACCACCCAGAATTATAAAGCTTCAGTTCTTGAAATTTTTGTTAATTATGCAGCTATCTCTAGATCAACATTTGTTGATAATGTACATTGACTGCGTGAGCTTGTAAAAATTAATATTTTTTATGTCAACGATATAATGCGGGTTTTTATAAACATAAACAATGTCTAATATCTAATTTTTAACTTAAAATTAGAGCCATGGAAATTATCCATAATCAAAATGATTCCCAAACCTCAAAAGCCGCCTGAATAC
>NW_027115978.1:20066-25058 GCF_000696795.3 Halyomorpha halys | reverse complement strand
AAAAAAAAAATTAGAGCAAATTATTACATAGTTGGCTGCATTAAGCTTTTGGAATGTGGTTAATTGAGTGGAAACTGGCTGTTTCACTCCAGTTCTTTGACAGAATAGACACATTTTGAGTGGTGGTGAATTGCCCACTATAAATGATGAAGGCCATATTAAAAAATTTTTGAATGATTTTGAATTTGAATTCAATGTTTTCACAAGTGAGCTTGTTTATTGGAACAAAGAAGGGATGGTGGTCATGGTTGTGGTTAACTGTGAGATTAACTAGATTAGAATAAGTTTTGGATTTGAAGTGAAAACCTGCTGGGAAGAAAGAAGGATAAGGTCAACCTAACACACAAGAAATTGAGATGGAATACTGAAATAAGTATCAATGACTTTCTTTATTTATTGCATTATAGTTTTATCCTAACTTTGAGTTTTTCATATCAAAATTAATTTATTTCTATAAGACATTATTTTTCCTTATAAGCAATAAGTTCTTTATGTTTTGAATAATTTCCTGGAATCAAAAATCTTAATATTTTGTAAATATGAAAACCTCTAAAAGTATGAAATTTTATTAATTTAATTAGTGTTGAAATTGCTAAAGATTAATATAATTACATTTTTTGTGTTGTATTATTTTCAACAAAGAAGAATTTATTTTCTTTGAAATTAGTTACATTAACCTTTCTTTTGCAAATGATATAATGTTTCTATTAAATTATATTGAGTTCCAAAGATTAGAAGGGTCTATTCGTTCGGAATTATTTATGTATTTTGCCTTTATTATTTACCATTGTTATTATCAACTACTACAGTGTTCGGTTAATATTTCTAATAGTATGGGGAATGACCAAGAAAAAAGGAGAAAATGGAACACTTAAAGGAGGTAGATATAGATTTTTTTTTTTTTAATGGTATGTACTCAGCATTATTAATAGCATTACAAGATTCACCTAGAATATTTCAGATTTAAATCTTATAGCATAAATGTGAATATCCATAATTCAATTATGCCAAATATAATCAAAATAAGTTAAATCCTCGGATAAGGTAGTATGTAATTTTTTATTATAATGATTAATCAATTCTGTTAAATTTTTTAGGGGACTGTTGACTTGGATTCAGTGGAATGGGACGTCGGGGAGACTAGATTCTTCATCAATACAGAGGGTTGTGGATATCCACCGACTGTAAACTGCACTACATTTTCCAAGAAGTATGGCTACTCTAACATTGGGGTCCCTTTCCCCTGCTACTACAGCAGGACGTATCCAAACATGGTGGTGGCCAGGTACTCTTGGGATGACAACCTCAAGCATCTCATCTTGTCTCTGGTTATACCTAACTTCTTGTTTGCATTCTCCGTTGGTGTACTGATCTACTGGTACTGCCCCTCCTGCAACAGGTCCCGTCCGACCCTCGACACGTCCTCCTACGTCGAAAGCTTCCATTCTAAACACGAGTAAGCCCCAGTTTGTCATCACCTAGGCCCGAAGTAGATCCCCCAGATTCCTGTAAGTGAATAATTAGATATCTTCAAAGGGCAAACACAGCTGCCGGGCATGAAATTGTGTTTTTGTATGCAGTATCTATGCTGATATTACCGTAAACTCAGTAAGATATATGACTTCCTAAATTAAACGCTAATAAAAAAATGTAAATTTACAATAAATGCCTGAAGATATCATAAAAAAAAATACAAAAAAAGAGCTATTAGAATATTGTTGTAATATAGAAGTTTTTATTGCTAAAATGTCACCAATTAAAGAAATCAAAGAATCAATGAAATTTGATAAGAAATATTCAGTTAAATTTAAATTAATATCAGTAAACCTTTCTCTAAAGACTAATACAGTTGACTAAATAGAAAATATAACTTTCTTTAAAAATGGAAAATTTCACCAAAATATTTATAGAAAAAACACCCCAACTTATTCTTTAAATGCTTTGATATTCAAAAATTCAATTCTTCAAAGTCTATAATATATTATCATTGCATATATTTTTTTTAATTCATTTCATATATAACTCTTATTTCTGTTTTGCTTATATACATATATATAAACATATGCATACATTGCTGTGCTATATCTGACAAAAAAAAATTTGATTTTATTTTGAATTGGACATTTGCCAAAGATATCACTATAGACTGAAGTTGCTTTCTCTACCAGAGTTATTCTACTGATTTTCCCAAAGCTAGTAGGGTTGTCACAAAGTTAACCCAGTTTATAGCACAATCCAAACAAATAATACATCAAATACAAAATCAGAAAACAAAACTATTTGTAAAATGTACAGTTATTAAAGCAAAGCAGTTGTATCACATTTTTTTCATTATCGTTATGGGGTCTAAACATCTGGTCATACTCATTTCAAATGGTTTAATTCGCCATATTGTATTGACTTATGAAAAGTCTCTTCGAAACATAATAATAATTAAAAATATTTAGTAAATTTAATATAAGTACTATTAAACAATAGTATGTTTGCATAATTAACATCAAAGTATACTTTTAAAGATTATAAAATTATTTTTGTGTGCTTCTTAAAATGACTATTAGAATTATTTTTTTCTTTTTATCTTAGCTGCTACTTGTTCAAAACTTAGATTGTTTCCCAATTAATTAATCTCAGTTCGACCATAAATCATTGATAAAACAACCATTTAGAGCAGGAATAATTAAGACATAATTAAATACAACAGAAGTAAACTTTCTATCAAAAATAAATTTATGAAATAAAAATTGTGAAAAAAAAATAAAATTTACACTAGTTTAATTTTAACAACAGGCTATAAAACATTATTTAAATTACAATTTATTTAATTTAGTAATTAAATATTTCATCATTATTTCTATACAACACCAAGCTAAAATTCAAAGCAAATACATTTTAGGACTGAAGGTGTTATGGGAGTGAAAAACAACAGAGCCAAGGACTACGCAAGTAGTATGTGCGTAACATATTCAATATTAGATGCTTAATATTTTGCTTTAGAAGTAGTTTCAATTCTAGAATACCCTAGTAGCAATTTAATAACAATGTATCCAAAACCATCATAAATTAAGCTGTATTGATTCAAGCTTTCTAATGTAGCTTAGAGTTCTTATGACAAATGATTAATTTTATTTAGTTTTTCCTTGTAATAATTGAATCCCCAAATACAACAATATTTTTTTTAAATCTATAAATACAAATATTAAAAAAAAAATTAATACATGCTAAAAACAGGTAATGAAACATACAACTGATAAGGATGTGGTGTGACAGTTCATAATCAAGGCGTATACATGTGACAGTTGACATGACAGTAGCTGCAGATATTTAGGCAACTATTTTAAACTATGATACATAATATGATAGTGTGACATTCTACAACAACTGCAAATGTCATCCAGGTTACACCATTGCAGTGACTATAACAATTGCTGAATCAACAGTCTATTATAAAGGTGTAAATTGATTCTAAAACTTTTATTGGAACCTTTTATTCAATAGAAATATTAATCAATCAATTAATAAGTACTGTATGCGTTTTTATTAAAGGATTTTCATTCATGGGATATGATTTTAAAGAAATAATTAACAAGTATGTGTTATTCTTATGTCATAAATAATCAATACTCAGGATCAATAATCAATAATCAAGTCCTTGGGATGAAAGTATATATTTCATGAATATTTTTATTATATTTATTCCTTTATCAATGACTTGGACATATTTTACCTGGAATATTACTAACAATTTCTGAATAAAGTTGATTTAAGTTAGATAAGATGCCTTAACTGTCAAAAGAGGTTTACCAAGGTCCTATTGATTGCTAGGTTACGTAATTACAAGCGGTGGTATGTATAATGATTGTGAGTTGAACATTTGCTAGGACAATGATAAAATACACAAATAGGTTGTATAAGACTAAAGATTATGTTAGGATTTAAGACTGTATCTGTGACATGAAACTCTTTACATGTGCTCTGGAGTGTTGTTTGACTTATTTTGAACATGTTTTTCAGTACGGTGAGATATTTTTTCGTTAATGTGTAATAAATTACATTTTTTGTGTGTTTAAAATGCTTAGATGACATCATATATATATATTGGGAAGGAATTAAATGATTTAGAATTTAATATCGCTACTAATCATCATTTAGTTATTTTACTACTTTTTTTTTTTCAAGTAGTCCCAATAATAAGTTATCTCTGAAAAAATAACTGCCACCTTAGAGCATATTAAGCCACCTTAGATGAACTTTTTATAGTAATATAAATTACAGACTTAATAAAATATTTTATCTTATACAGGTCCGAACTCAGATCAAATACAATATAGTTTTAGAATAACACCAAGAAGCAATTACGAAATAGTATAAAAATAAATTTAGATTGAAAAAAATATGAAAGATGCCTATCGAGGTAACTTACATTTAAGGTCAATATTTACAATATTTTATCTTTAACACAATTTCATGCCAATTCATAATGCACAAAACCAAAGCTATGCTATTGTACAGAAAACAGAAAAGCAAAAGCAATATTACCAAAATTATTACTTCATTTATTTAAATTATTAAATATGCCTGTCTTAAATCTTAGCCCAGATTCTCACTCCTGACAAAGAGCCACGATTATAAATATTTTATAAAATTTACTATTTCGATTTGATTGAAGACTTTTGATTTGTTTTAAAAAGTCTTTGTGGCACTTTATCAGGATTTTATTATCTACACAATTATTCCTTGGTTAGCAATGTGTAATATATACTTCTAATAATTAGTAAGACTATTTATATCATCATGATTAAGGATAAATAAAATCAGTAAATATTGTACTGCATTTTTTATTTTGCATGTCATTTAACGTTTTAAATTTCACCTTTCACTGTCATTGATCATCAGCATGATTTAGCTAAGAATTAGTTTTATGCTACTGTAATGCTTCAAAACATAGAAACATAATATACATATTCATATTCATAGGAAAAAAAAATATATATA
>NW_027115978.1:0-20016 GCF_000696795.3 Halyomorpha halys | reverse complement strand
GTAATTATAAATTCTTGATTCATTCTATGTTTGATTTTTTTTCTTTTTAATATAATTTTGTCTAGTTTCAAATTCTAAAATATATTTAGTACTTTTAGGGGATAATTTTACTTGTATTTATTGACCAAAAACTTAAATATATTTTAGTCTAGTACTAACTAATTTTGTGGAAATATCAAATGGGTCATTATCTCCAAGTGCTATATTTCGTACTACTAAAAAATTTTCATTCGGTTGACTTTTGTTTCTTACCTTTTTAATGATATATTTTTATAAGACAGCTGTCATAAAAATTACTTATTTATAGGGTAGATGAATTTTTTAAAAAAATCTGATTCCTGGATTGTGATGAAATAACGGAAAATCCATAATATCTTAATGTACTGTATAATAAAAAGTCATAAATTTTTAAAAAGCCAACTGACTTCATTATTACAGCAGTAAATTTTTTAGTAAAACTGAAATTTATTTATTAGTTAATTACTCATCTAGTTAGACAACTAGTTTATTAGTTATTTGTCTAATTATAGACATAATTAGCTACAACTGATTTTAAAATGTAGATTGCCAGCCTGTCTCTATGCAACGCCCTAGCAACGGCTTCTCTGACTTAATTATTATAGTACAAATATAAAATACATTTGTTTCTTTTCAAATAAAAAAAAATTGTAAAGAAAATATTACAAATAAAAATAAATATAATTGAATTAAACACTAATACTAAATAAATTAATAAACATAGCGTTAACAGTACTATTTACAACAAATTTAAGTACTCTACTTAAATTGATTTGAATGACCAGGGTTTTTTGTTCTTTCCTTGTTCCTTTGCATACCTCAAACTACTTACTTTATTCCTGTAAAACACAAGAGAAAGTAATGTAACAATATAAAGTTACTATAGTTAATATAATTAATCACACTTTGAAGTTACCTAAAATATAATGAAGAATGAAAATAAAATTATTTTCCAAAATGTTCTAAGCTACGAAAACGTTTCCACTTTGAGAATTTTTTACTACTTGTTACTGCAATAAAAAGACTATTTCAAATGAGTGAGTTTGTAGTACGGACCTTTCCCTAAATAAAGACTCTTTTTTATATCCATATATTATTAGTAAAGACCTACAATCAGCCAGGGACACAAATTGTACATTGTAGAGAGAATGACCCAAATGTTTTAGTCATCATTTTTATTTTTACTTTTTACAAAAATCCTAGTAACTTGTGAATCAATTATGAAACATAATTTGAAGTGGAAATTTTTTGTATTTTGCAAAATTTAGATATTATTTGTTTATGAAGAAGTAAATGATATTGCTAATAATATGTAAAGCTGTTATGAATCAAACTGTAGTTACTGTAAATTTTATTTTTTTAAACACAAATAGAATCACCCTTCTCATTTAATAACAGTAAATTGAATCACCCAATTATTACTTGGTTTTAGTTTTGATAATTCAAAAACAACAATTTTTTTTTTATGCTAAGAACATCCTATTATACATTGAACACCAGACCTAAGAGTTTGTCTTCTAAATAGATTCAGACTTATAGTACATTTACAGTGTATCAAGTTAGTTTTTAAAGTAATGATAAGAATATCGTACTCAACCAAAAATTGTCTTTAGCTTTTTTAACATAATCTAATATTGTTTCTATAAAAACAGACTTAAATGCTTCCTTTGCTTTCCAATAATTATTTTATTACAGTGTTAAAAATATTTTTTTCTTTCATTTAAATTTTAATGCCAATTTTTCTTGAATTGTACTTCATAAATGTAATCTACGTATTTAATTCAATATTTTTAATGTAGTTAATTAAATTTTTTTCTTCAATAATATCTCAATGTTTTCATAATATTACATAATAGTTTTTTGATGTTTGTTAATTCATTTTTCATTTATCTTGTTTCATAAATTTAATTTTATTTCTCCATTTTCCATTATCTAAAACCAATTTTAAGCTCATCAATTATTCTTTTTCTATTCTCTATCTATAATTTTGACTTCACTAATTTATGTTTTCTTTTTATTATAAGCAATCAAAGTTCACTTACATATTTATTTATAATTTTCCACATTTCCAATAATAAAGCACATACATATTTTAAGATATTTTATTCATGAATATATATAAGGTAACATATATGTATGTATACAATTATTTTAGCTGCTTATTCAGGTCTAATTTATATAGTGACATTGTTATACTTTCACAATTATTTATATACTGTAGTTATGATGTAATAAACTGCCTTTATTCAACTCAACTCTGGAAAATTCATCAACATTTATAAATTTACAGTTTACCTTTTTTTTGCTTTGTTATACTAAAAGTGTGTTAAATTCTAGCCGTGTTGAATCTTGTATCTACTTTCATCCAAACCATTTACCCCAGCCTAGACCTCCTTCTGCATCTGTTATACTGTTTATTGGTTATTCACATTAGAATATAATTTTTCATTTTGACTCCAAGCCACTTAAACTTAATTAATCTGATGAAATACTTTTAATTTTCAAGATTCTAAGGTTGTCAGTTCTTTCTACTTCTTCAGCTCTGTAAATCTCCTATTGGCTCTAAAAATATTCTTCAATATGCACATTTCTAAAGGATCCAACCCATCTATTAACTGTAATAGTACCGTTTTCTTTTTGAAGATGGTCCTCTGTTCACTTCTTGAAAGATTTCACAACCACTGATATTACTTTGGATCAATTCTTTTTGAACTTTATTTACCAAACCATACTTCTTTTTTTCCCCATAATTTACAAGCCTTCATACCTCTTTCATTATTGGCCCTCAGTTGCCTGTACATATTATGTTTCTATATCTTCATCTTATATTCTTTAATTTTAGCTTCAACGGTTTTATATTACTTAGCTTCAAATTCTAGTCTTCTGCCTCAATTATTTTTGACCAAATAGGATACATAGCTAATAAATAAGAAAAATCTCCCATTTATTTTGTATGTATATAGAAAAAATGTGAAGCATCAATAGTAAACAGAGACCAATTAGGGTGACCCCAGTTTTCCACAGAAGATGTCAATGTATTCTTTGTGGCTAACCATTAACACTGTTGATGTAATTTTTCATTGCTGATTACATTTAATTTATAATAATAGAATATGATTTCGTTGTTTACTTTCCTTTTTTTTCTCTCAAAATTTGTTGTGTTATGATTTACCTTCTTATGTCTATTCACATAAGACTTCCCAAGTACAACCATGTAAAACTTTATAAACCAGAACAGTAATAATGGCTTCTTTTTCCTTGAAGCATGGCATAATTATTTAAGATTATTTTATTAATTCAACAAGTAAGTGAATAAATAAATATTAAATATAAAGATAACTGGATTCTCTGGCATAAGTTTAACAATATTACAATGGGCTGACTTTTCAGTGAGGTCTTTCTAAGCAGTTCTAATAATTAATTAGCCTGTAAAATGAATTTTCTAGAAAACAAATTATTGAAATAATTGTTTTTTATTTGTAGGGAAGAAGAGGAGGAAGATTTTGACGAGGAGGAATATTGATACTTACTTCGGAGGAGCATTGAAAGCTCTCGGACACCGCAGGTCAACCATCGCAACATATGCTCAAATGGCCAAATATCCCCAAACTTAATCACTTGATTCTCCATTTCATTTCTTAAGATATCCATAACTTCTTCAATTTCTTCTTCCTTTCATTCGTCTACACAATATTCTCTTAATGCATAAATTAATTATGCTTCTGATTCATCTTATGTTTGATTCATTAGTCTTAGTTTAATGTTTTAATAAATCGAGAATTTCCAGCATTATTTAGTAAATGTAGAAAAAAAAAATATGATTCTTATCATTAACAATTATCAATTATATCTAAAAGCAAAGACACATTTAGTCAAAAAAATCATTTAAGTCATATCATGGTTATACAGATACTTCTCTTATCTGTTAATCATTAGGAAGAAATAATTTATTGTAAGTCTGTCTAAGTGCAATGACAATAGGTCTGCACCTTTGTAAAGGAGAGTGAGCGATGAATATTAGTGTCTACTCTGGAATATTTTATGTGCTCAATATTTTGGGTTTTAGATGATAGACCATATATTTAAAAATATTTAAATTGTGATAGAAACCAAACTATAAAGTCAATGGCAAAATATTATAAAAGTAATTATTTTGTTCAAATGGTATGAACAATGATGCTAGTAAAGAAGGAATTAATTGGAAATTCATTAAGTCTCATTTAAAATCGATGTTTTGAGACAATGTTAATGAACGGAAAATTTGTTAAAAAAAGTACGTACATTCAAAAGACACAAATTAGCTTGTACCATTTGTAAATAATAAAGTAATATTTAAAAAATTGTTGCTGAGAAAAAAAAAATAACTTTTGCTTATATATTTACAATAATTAATGAGTTAAAAAAAAAATAAAAAAAAGTAATTTTATGAATTTTCTTACTTATGCTAAACTTTCTATTGCTTGAAACTTTATGAAAATTAAAACTTATATTTTAAGAATTTTGAGGTGTTATCATAAGTTTATATATGCAAAGAATTTTTTGTTGGAAAATTCTTAAATAAACACCATGGCATAACTGATTATTAAAATAATACTTAAAGCATCAGTAGTGCCAAATCAAATTTGAATAAAGCCACTGTGGGGCCTTTCTATAATAAAAATAATGATACCGATATAGCCTTCAATATTTATTATTAATTGTATATGTTGCAAAATAAACAACAATAAGACATTGTACATATATTATTTTGTTTGTACATAAAAATTATGTTATGTATATTATTCATATATTTAATATTGTTTTTTAGATTTTCGAGTTGAAATTGTGCTTGATATTTATATGATGTTATGTTAAATATTTTAATTATTATAATTTCATACATGAAACATTAATTATGTCTAAAAATGTGATACCACAAACGTTATTACAAATAAGTTTTAATGATTATTAGTTCTAGATTTTAATATTAATATGGATGAAATCCATGAAAGTTATTTCACTGGGAACATAATTTTAATTCAATTTTACCTGATATGCCTGTAATTTTTAGAAGCTGTAATAAATTTTAATAAATAATTATTACAAAACTAAGTAACTATGAGAAATTTTTACTGAACTGTTACATATGATGGAATTTAAATATGCACCATACCTAAGAGTAAGTTTTCAAAAAAACTAACATCCTCTCCAGGATATTATATATGCTAACACATATTTTGTGGAACAATTTTCAAACCCCAGAAAAGGCTTATTGGTGGGTACTTGTCATTATCAAAATTTCAAGCGAGAGATGAGAGACTCATAAAACTTTTCTTAAGAGGCCTTAGACAGTGTTAAGATCCTAATTGTATAACTTAGAAAATATATTTTGTTTGGCCAGAACAGAGAAAAGAACCACAGTTTCACTACATTGATACATGGAGGTTGATGTTCTTTCCAAAGCTTTGCAACTTTCCCCAGAACCCCTCGTGTACTGTTAGGATCTGCAAGATCCAGTAGTCGGGGCACCCTTTTTCCTAGCCCTCCACCGTCTATTCCACTTCCCAAATTCTCCCACAGGAACTTCTTCTATAAGTTTGGTGTCTCGCTGATCCTCCCCAGAGTCCCTCTGGTAGCACTCCTAGCCCTGTCTCTTGACATCATATTTCACTGCATCCTCCTTAAGGATGAGGTTCAGGAGCATCGCTCTGGGCAGCACCTGCATATTAGAACTATTTCTCTTCTCTTCAAACACAAATCATATTTAATATCAACCACTTCATTTTCCCCTCTTCCTGGAAAGGCATTCAGTTAGAATTTTTAATCAGTCTCATCCATTTTCAAATCTTTGATAGGCTATTTCTCAACTAACAACCACTTCATAACCCTCGGTGACAAAACTTTTTCTTTTATTACCTTATATAAAAAACTTGACATTCTACCAAGGTGACTTGTCCCCAATTTCAGAATTGACTTTTACCTCTCATTGATTGGTATTCTTGTCTCTAATCTATCATGAATTTAATATAATGAGATGCATGACCTAATAGTTTTCAGCAAGAACTGGGGAAGCCTGGAGTTTACCGTGTTGTCTCATTGTTAAATCTCTTCTTAGCTGAATTCCATGATCAGTGAATTGCTGATAAACTAACTTGTTATGTACCGTATATGATAAGAATCTTTTTTAATTGAAAACTAGCTAATGTCAAAGAAAATTAGCTTAAAAATATTTTACCATTGGGATATTTTTGTTCTTCTGGTAGCTGATAGAATATTATCAATGTAATTAATAACTTTTTTTTCCCAAAACAAAAACTAAACCCTCTCACTAACCTAATAAGGTTGGTGTCTGTAGTAGACTATCCTTACATAATAGTCTAAAAAAAATTAATAATAATAAAAAATAAATAAAATAAAATACTACCACTGCAGGCAAGGAGTAGCGCAACAGGCAAACCTTGGTTCCTGAAACAGGAACCTTGAAAAGGTTCTGATAGAAATTTGGTGAGATGTTAGAAATTGATGGTAAAGGAAATCAGAAAACTTTTAATTCTAATACACTCGGAGAAGCAAGCACCTAGCCATGAAATTTGTCAGAGATAAAGATAAAAATTATTCAATAATGTAGAGGTAGAAGGAACACTTCCTCTATTAGAGCCCCATGTAGTGACTAAAGGATCTAAAGAATAAATGTCATATAAGGAAAAATAATAATGAATTACGAATATAGTAAAAAAGGTAATATTGAACAAAACTATAAACTGTATTCATGTATCTGAACAAAACAACATAAATGAAATATCCTTTACAAATGAATTCATAAAATAAAAGAATATAAAAAAAAATTACTTTATACAAAATTTCAAAATAAATAAAACTATTTTAAGAGAAGCTACCCTTGAAAACTAAGTGTAGGATTTGAATAAGAACATTGAGGAAAACTACACCATATAACTACCACTTAGGAAAACTGTACAGTTTGATGAGTTGGGATCCATGGCGCCTTATGTCACTTGAGGATCCCAGTTGGAGTGTGTATCGATAGGGCAAACAGCAGATGACATCATCTCCTTATTTTCCCTTAGAAAAAGTATTCAGCCCTACAAAGGGTGGAAAGTTCTGAAGAAGTAAAAATTGGGAACTCAGTAATTTAATTGTTAATGCTGATTTTGTTAGACATTAAGTTCGAGAGGCTGAGCTTCAGCGGCTTCACTTGTTAAGGACGGGAGAAACCGAAATCTTCTAGAAAATCTTAAACAAAGGGGTTCATCATCCAACGATAGCTAGAGGACTGGAAATGTTGTGAATAAATGGGGTGGTGGCCAAAGTGAGGTACCTTCTAGATACCAGAAATTGGAGAGTGACTGTGCAGAACAGAGCTGAATGGCAGACAGAAGTTTTTAGAAGAGAGTGATCTTGGCTAAGGACCCAATCATTTCAATCGATGGATTACAGTGCTATAAAAGTAAGTATTGACTTTTTGAAGAATATCAAGTCCACGGAATATGATAATATTGAAACAATAGAACATTTTAACACAGTGTGTTGGATATGAGACCCTTTCCTCTGATTTCAATATATTTAATGTAATAATAATCTGTGAACTGCAGGGGTTTAGTAAAGATCCAATATTCTTTTCTGAAAGATTTTAACAAAATACATATAAAATATGAAAATTTATTTTAAAAAATAATTAAAGTTACTGTATGTATCTTTTATCAGCCTTTGAAATATTAACATATTATCAAAAATAGATTATCTATGATTTCTTTTTGACTATTTTGACTTCAATAATTCAATAATTGTTGGAGGAAGAGTTCAAATGTCATTCTTTTATAGTGTTTAATTTAGATATCTCCCGAGGTAAAAGTTGGAGGATATTAAACCAAATTAATTGTAATAAGCTGTTGATTGTAATAAATAGAGTGGTCTGTATTTGAATTATTTTAAAATAAATAATGAATGGTGATATAGGGATATAAGCCTCTATTCTTGATTGAATAATAAGACATATGATTATATGTGGTTTGCCAAAAAGTTGTACAACAAGGTTAGTTGAACTAATTTTCATTGTAATAATAAATGGAATTTGGTCCGGGTGCGGTCAAATTAAACTCAAATAGTAAATTGGTGTACTATTTTTATTTGAGACAATGTTTCACCCCACGTTGCAGGGCTTTGTCAGGGCTAAAAAGGATACAAACACTTAACATAAGTATAAAAAAATAAGTGAAAATAACAAGGGTATACAATGAAATGTAAAAATTAAAGGTTATAAACAATAAATGAAAACGGTAATTGTAACAGATAAAGAGAAGAAATATAAACGAAAGTACAAATTAAGAGATGAAAAGGGATAAAAATAAGAATAAAGGATAAGAATCCCTTTTCATCTCTTAATTTGTACTTTCTTTAATATTTCTTCTCTTTATCTGTTACTATTACCGTTTTCATTTATTGTTTATAACCTTTAATTTTTATGTTTCATTGTATTCCCTTGTTATTTTCACTTATTTTTTTGTACTTATGTTAAGTGTTTGTATCTTTTAGCCCTGCAACGTGGGGCAAAACGTTGACTCAAATAAAAATAGTACACCAATTTACTATTTGAGTTTAATTTGGCTTATCCGGACCAAATTCCACTTTTTTTGAAGATGCTATAGGTTACACAGTGAGCTATTGAGATCTTGAAGGTGCATATTCTTGTTCTCTTCTTGTGTTATCTTCTCTCTTTCATCCTGCCTCCATCCCTTCACCTGAGTAGGGTGTAGTTTATTCACTCATTGAGATTCGTTTATCTCAGCCAAATATGATGTGGCTCTTGAGATGCTGTTCATTCTTCTTCTTCTAGTGACCAAGATGGCTACCCAAGCCTACTACTTCTTATATCTGCCAGTAAATGGCATCATGAATTTCTATTCAAATATGAGGAGGGGGCACCTTTCTCAAACATATAGTATCTTTTGATTTCTGTCTGCTTTTTTTATTACAGTATGTTAGGTGCTTCTGTACAATACAGGAGTTTGTTCAGCATAACATTGATGTCAGTTTTGGTTACCTGTTTCAGGACGATCAAAGTATAACGAGGTCTCCAAACAGGTAGCTTGGGAAGTGGCTCAGATAAATTACCTCATGGATCATAGAATTTTAGCACCAGCAACACTGTGTTAAATATCATATGAAAGAAAAAGAAAACCCTAAAAGATTGGGAGAAAACTACAACAGTTCCTTTTTTTTTTTTAAATGAAAAAAAAATAAGACAATTGGGGAAAACCAGTAAGGCATTGTTTATGTCTATAGAAAACTGTATTCTAAAATTCTGTAGAGAAGATTTTAGAGCCTGATTGAAGATAATATTTATAAAAAGCAATATGGGTTTAGAGAACAAAGAAGTACCCAATATTTAGTTCTCGCTATTTAGCAAATAACTAAAAAAGTATTGGAGAAGAAACTGTCAACATGTTTTATTGATTTCAAAAATGTATTCAACATAATAAGAAAATATAATATTATTTATATTATTATTATCAAAGCTTTGGAAGAATACAAATGAATTTAAATTACAAATATTAAATGTAAATATTTCCAAATGTTTCAGTTCTTATTTTAAGAAAGATGGTTATTCACACCCTAAATTCTACGATTATAATGATTTGTAATGACTTTTTATGATAAATATGAAATCTATTTTATATAAATATTTACAAAATTATCACAGAACAACCAAAATAAATATAAGATATTTATATTGTATAATAACCTCTTTTGTGAGTAAATAGTTATTTTTATGTATAAATGATTTTAGTATGTTTTATGTTAAGTATCATTTCATAAAAAAATAATGTTTATATAATTTAGTAAACATACAAATATCTTCAGGCCTTTTTATTATATTTAATGCAGTTCATCAGAATACGAAGAAAATTAATTCATACAATTTTTTTTTTTTGCAAACAGGACTGTTCTATGGCAAATTATTAAAACTAAAGAGACTTAAGTCTTTTCTTTACTATTCAGTCTCTTAAAATATGTTTCAAGTTCACAAAAAGTCTCTCAAAATATGTGCTCAAATACTATTTGTATAACTTTTTTTTTCATCTATGTGATTTAAAAAAGGAAAAAAAAACAACTGAAATATTGATTCAATTCCTCAAATTGACGGTTGAAGTTGCTGAAACCTTCAAATATAAAATGTTAGAAAGACATTTTCCTCACCAGATTGGATATATTTGGTCATTTTTATTGTTTGGAACAGATAGAATAAGATATAGCAATAAATTTTGATAGTGGTTTGCTCATTGAAAAATTTATTTTTAATTACAATATATTAATACACTTATTACTAATGGAGTTATTACTACATATTTGTAAAATTATTTAACAAGTCTGCTTAAGCTTGAAAAAACTGGAGTTGGTAGGCTTGGAAATAATTATGAGCTCAATCTTGTTTCATAGCACTCTGAAACTGAATAATTCTTGGAACTAGATGAGGAAAAGATTTACTTAATGGAATTTTAAAATGACTTGTCATTGTTGAACTTGATTTCCTTCACTCAATACACTTAATCATTGATTTTCCAAACAAAACTGAGAAATTTGTATTGGATTATTTGCCTTACACTGGAAAAGGATTATTACGTATGATAAAGAAGAATTATTAACTAATTTGTATATACAACACAATAGTTTACAGAATTCTTTCACAATTTCACAAGAATGTTAGGTAAAGATTCAAAGGTCATAACTTATTTAATGTGTAACGTACATACTACATAAATGCTGCTGAAAGGCAAAATCAATCAAATTTTTTAGACAAATCTAATTTGTTCTTAAAAATGAAGACAAATTATCTTTTCTTTTCACCTTTCCAACTCAAAACAAGACACTATTTTGTTTAAGAAAAAAGTTTTATGAAAATGTTTTCATGGCTGCAAGTTTTTTTTTTTATATGAATAAATTGGATCAACCTATTATTCTGATAAGCTGTACTAAATTTAATAAAAAGGCCTTACATTTGTTTTATTTTTTTTATTTTATTGCAAAGAAATGTCTATTTTTATTAGTAATATTATACACTCCAGGAAAATTTTAATCCTTAGACATTTCATTACTTGTGTTATCTACTCCTTGCCAACATTTGAGGCTCTCCCTGCCCATTTTAAACTCTGTCCTCTTTAAATCATTTTATTCCATATAAGCTTTCAACTAATCTTATTATAAATATCTTATGTACAACAACAATGATTTAATAAAGTCATATGCATTTGTCATTCCCATTAAAAAATCAAAAAAATGTCAAGCATATACTTCATTAAACAAATATACTAAGAATAGATCATATTATCATTCAAAAAAGAAAAAAGTATGATATTTTATATTTTACTTTTTTATTTATTTTGATGTCATTAAATCATGTCTGTATTCATGACACCAGTCATTTTTATTTAAAATCATTAATTAGAGTTTCTTAAGAGTGAAATATTTTATTTGTCCTTAAAAGTTTTATTTTGAAATTAGAATCTTCAAATAATTATTCACTTAAATTATCCTCAAACTATTATTAATTACCATTTTATTTTAAAGGATTGTATTCTATAATTACATACTAGACCACAGTCTTCTGGAAATCCATTATACCCAGGTTTATTTTGCTACCTAAGGATTTCACTAATTCTGCCTTACCCTAATTTGTTATCAATTATTTGCACAATTATGTCTTAAATTTGAAATAAATCCATTATTTTTTTTAAATTTAGTTTAATTAGGATGTCAATAGAGTTCTGCCCTATACTCTTAATTTTCATTTAATATTCACTAAATATACTTATCTAAGGGACAGGAACCATTACATAAAGATGCCTTTCAGTGCTCAAAGTGAAACAAGTTAAATTTACTACAAAGTTATTTATAATCATCTTCTTCCTAGAAATAGCATTATCAATGATATATATCTACATACTGTGACAAAAGAATGATTTCTTGTAGTTCTAATAAAAAAAAAATGCTGTTCTTATACAAACAGCTCTGTACCTCAGGTAATTTTGAATAAAAAAGAATCAGTTTAAGAATAAATAGTTTTTATTGAAAGAAGATATTTGACTGTATGAAGTGGATTGTAGTAGGTTAGTCCGGGTGGCGGTCAATAAAGTGATCAAAATAGTAAAAGAGAACTATTAATTGTGAACCAACGTTTTGTTGCCTCACTTTGCAGGGCTTCATCAGAGCTGTCAGAATGGAGTGCTGAGATCGACTGAGACATTAGTCAATCTCAGCAGTCCATTCTGACAGCCCTGACGAAGCCCTGCAAAGTGGGGCGAAATGTTGGTTTACAATTGACAGTTCTCTTTTACTATTTTTATACCTTTACTGATAACCACCCAGACTATCTTCCTGCAAAAAATCCTTTTCTTTTTACCTTTTGAGCGACCAAAAACTTTTTTTTTTTTTTTTTTTTTCGGCCAAGACTCCCATTGGAGTCCTATACTGCCTAACCATGGTTGGGGGTCAAAGTTCTTCATTTTGTGGGACCGCCACTCAATGAAAAAAGTCAACGTCCCAGGCCGGATTCGAACCGGCACCCCCAATAGACATCAAATTGGTAAGACTGTGTCTTAACCACTGAGCTATGGGCGACCAAAAACTTATACTATTCTTTAGGATAAATAATTAATTTTGCCCACTTGATCTTTATAAAAATAAGTAAACGTGGATCTTTATCAATTCTCGTTCAATTGTTAATAATTCATCTAAGCTAAGCAACCAATTAAACAAAATTATCATGATTGAAAAAGAGGTGGAAGGCCAAAAACCTGGATCACAAGATTTGTTCGATTTTTAAAGTTTACATTTATAAATGAAAATACTGAAATTATCCGAAATGTGACCAACTAAAATATAGTGGGAAGAATTATAAAATTAATAGGCATTTATATTTAAATATCTTATAAAAAAAAATTGAGACAAATCAGTATTATCTAGGGTTATTCTACAGATTGTAAATGAAACATAACAGAGCCTTGCCTTGGGAGAGAGGGGCCCTTCACACTTCGATGATTTATTATACGGTAATAGAATTATACAAATACTAAAATAAATAGGAACACAGAAACAGAAACACAAAAAGTGTTATAAAATTATCTACCTAAGCTATGAAATAAAATTAAGATAAGTTATAATAATAAGATTTAGGTTTCATAATTTTGAAAACAAAGTTTCTAGCCACATTTTTATTGTAATTTTTTAACTTTAACTATGGTTGACCTTAATGTGGGATTGTAAGCATCTAATGTCAGAAAAAAAATGATATAAAACGTTTTGGTTCGAAGATTCTCTATTTTATTTTATTTATTTATTTTCTTTTTTTTTTTTGAGTGAATTTCCCAAATTTTCTTGTAACCCTTATTCCTATTCTTTTGAACCTTTTTTTGTTGTCTAATTGGTAATATTGCCTGATTAATAATCTTCTTGCCTAGGATTAGAATTATGTGTACTATTGATGACATGCTGTGTCACTTTTATTCATTCATTTGCCAAGCTTTTTGTAAAATTCTCCAGAAGTATTTAGCTATTACCACTTTTACTATCATCATTTTATTTATGGAGTAGCTGGGAAACAAGAGAATGCACAATAAGAGATGTGCAAGTCAGATCATATGGAGGTTCAGATTGGCAATGAGGGAGTTCGATTCTTTCACTAAATAGTCTAGAGATATCGCCTTAGATAGTTCTTAAATAAATGGCCTAGTCTGACTCAATCCATTAACTTATAACTTTAAATTAAATTTAAATCAGGCTAGGTAAGAAAATTTGAAAAATGAGCAATAATGATCTCAGTGGGATTTGGAATACTTCTTCATCACACATTCTTAAGATTAGAAGTTTATGAAGAATTCATCACAATACATTGCTTTATGAACAAATAGAGTCCAGTTCTTTACCTCACTTAAGCATTTGTTGAACGTTTCCTTGATCTACAATTATTTGAGGCAAATCGTCCATTCTACAATGTAAACGCTGGATAAAACACATTTTGCATAATTTATACTAAGATAAGTTTTTAAGCCCATTTTCCTTTTAGGAATTCAATTAGAGTCGGCTCATTGCTAAAATAACGGAAGCTTCGATAACAGATATGGAAGCTTATTTGCAATTTCGCTGGAAAATTTCCTCTTGATGTTAGGTTCATGAATAAACATTAGAAGGGCTCTTTCGCTTGATATTGAGGTCTGAAATATTATAAACTTCATTTAAATAAAAATGACTCCCTTTTTCTTAAAGCGTTCACAAATGTTTTATAATATAAAATATAATTGAATAGTGTCTGTTTGTTTACAAAACTGAATATATTGTAGTGTTTATTTTTACTTTCACTTACCCATATATGGTATATATATTAATGTGAAGTATTGTAATCATGCAAAATTTCTAATTCGATTGTTTGAGGTCTTCTGAGTTCAAATAACTAAGTCTCGCTAAATAGTTTGGGTTCGCCTGTTACTGTGTTTGAAGAACTAAGCTAAAAAACGAACAGCACAATTCTGGATACACCCATTTGCCACTTGCCGCAAATCCGAGACTTGTACAAATGCTTGAAAAAAAAGGAAGAAACAAACGTTCATATCCACTCGTTTGTTTTGCTGCTTTGATTTTTTTTGGCTATTACATTCGATTCTATCTTCGTTATAAAAAGGGATCTAATAAAGATAGGCAAAATGAAAGGAAATTCAAATATCAGCTATTCAGGTCGTAGGTGACAAAAATTCACATTAAATAGTACTAGGTAAACTATGAATTTTTATCAGAAACATTTTAAGTTAATCATTTAGGTATATAATGTCTTTATAAATATATATTTGCGCTATTTTAAATACAGTATGAATTGCTAAAGTTAATTAACAAGATGTATTTACACATCAATAAGATTTCAAAAATATAATCTTTAACAAGGGTTAATTATTTAATCCAAAAGTTGGAGAAATTCTTTAATTAATTTAAATATGGAGAGCATAAATATTCATCTATTGGCAGTTCTAAAATAATGAAAACTGAAAACAAATCTGTGGATGGAGCACAAGCCCCCTTTGATTTGTGGCCTAAAACTGACACCCGACGGGTCGCCACAAATTACTCGTCCACACGCTGACACATGCGCGAATTAGCCATAGTTCGGCAAAGGTGTAGAGGTGCCTTTAGGGCATGCAGCGACGTTTTAGTTGTAACGATTGACCAGTAATGCCATTTTACAGAATCGATCCTTCAATTTTTTTTTCGATTTGCTAAAAAACGACGCTATAGCTTTCGATCCAACTCGGTGTACCAATGTACAATTAAATGGTCACTGCTATCAGCCAGTTCTTATTCTCATTGGAGCAGTTTGACAGGGCTAAAATTTTCAAAATGTTCCTTCTAAAGAACGCTTAATTTTTTTTCTTTGAAATAATAAACCATCTCATATTTTTGCTAATAGTAAAAAAAAAAGATAAATATAAACTATGTAAGGATTTGATAGTTAAGTAATGGAGATAAGAATAAAAATATTTTTTATAGATTGAAAACACACTTCCGGAAATAAGAGTATTACATTTCATTGAAAACCAAAGATTTTAGAAATATATTTATATTTAGAATAGAAAGTAATGGAAAATAACTAGAATAGCATAGGAACAAGGCCTGTTTCAAGGACTTTTAACCTGCCAGTCGCATGCCCTCTACGTTTTTCTTTGTTGCCAGTTTGATTAATTTCTTCATGTGACAATAATTATCAAATATTTAGTTTTTTTATTTCACTTAACCTTATATTAACCAGCCTTATATTAACCTTAACCTGCCTTTCTGCTGACAGCATGACTAGCTCCATAAAATCATTTTTAGTATTTTCAATATTGATTCTATAAATATTTAGCAGAATTGTTAAAAGCCGAATGTAAAATTTAGATAACTTATATTTCTTACATATTTTTGCAAAATAATAATTTTAAAATTTTTCAACTTGAAATATTATTAATAATAATTTTTTGAAAAGTTGAATTTGGAATAAGTCAATCTATCAAATGAAAACCTCATTTTGAGAATTAGAACAGGAAATTATTAGTACAGTGAGTAATATCAACTCAAAGTTGAGTGGTAAGTGAATGTTGCGTGATGCTTGCACTGCACCAGATTCTCATAAAATAAATTATTTATCATGCCATTTCAGTATACAAGACAGAGTTGAATATTGTCATATCCTCTGGATTTCATCCAACATTAAAATAATATAAAGAAAATAAAACAACTTAAATAAAAATATACGTTGCAAAAATATATTTAATTTTTGTTTTAAAATAGGCTTTAGAGGAAATCTTGAATCCAATGTAGGCAGTGGCGTAGCGTAATAAGAGGACAGGGGCGGGACCCACCCTGGGCGACTCTTAGAGGGCGGAAAAATGTCACAATAAATAATAATAATATCTTATAAAAATTTGAACCATTTCATTTTATGACTTTTTTATTTGCAATCTGTACAATACACGATAAATATTATTGTTCTTGCCAAAACATTCTTTAGAATTACTTTATATGTTAGTCATTCAAATTGAAGTACTTAAATAAGGGGGCCGAAAATTTTTCCCTCCATGGGTGATTGACACCCACGTTACACCACACAGTGGTGGAAAAAACCTGCCAAAATTAAGTGTGTCAAATCATGCTAGAGTGTGATTTTTACACTCAAATTCCTATAAACGAATTCACCGTAATTAGTGCTTCTATTAAGCAATATTTGTAAGTTAGTGTACTAACTGTAGTTTTGTTGCTTGAAATATTTTTTTCTAAATTTCTTCAGCCACTTCCAATTTATAACTGGAAAAAATCATTTTTGAACAGTTCTGATGGACTAGAAAAAATGAGCTTTATTAAACTTTGTATGAAGTCAAGGAGTCTTCTAGAAAGGTGTAACCAAAATAAGTTGAGAACAATAATCAAATTAACTTATATGAATCAAAATTACATTTTATTTATTGGAAAAATGATTCTAATAATGGAAAAATTAAGATTAATATTTTTACACGTATATTGCAATGAAAATTATTAAAATTGAATTCTGCATCCTGAATGACATCGGGTATTCATGAGAATTCCAGAGATTAATGATTTAAACAATTCACAGGTTGTTGCACAAAAGCAACAGTTTAGCACCACTGGTTGCAGGCCCATAAGGAAAATCGGAGTTAGCATTAACCAGATTACCCCTTGTTTTGGTGGAATCAGTTTCTATGAGTATCTGAGAAAGGATAAACTTTGGATACTTTGCGCTATCCAATTGCTATTATTATTATATTTACACCCCAGCGAGTTGGAGGCAAAATTGCAGTGAGCTCACAAAGAATTTGTAGTACGCTTGAATGAGAATTCAAGTGGGAGAGAAATTTGTGCGGGTTCACAAATTTGTTTTGGGATCTTGAGAAAAAAAAATAGAAATAATCGCCTTTTAATTTTTCATTTCCACTTTCCATTTACCCCAATTTTGTAGGAAAACTGTAACCATTAAAAATATATACATAAATATTTGTAAAGGAAGATTTTGAGAAATTTAAAAAAGAAAGACCAGCTATTCATAAAAAATTTGAAGGTGTGAGGTCAACTGGAGCGAACTAATAAAATTTCCTACCCTGCTTTACCAAAACTGAAATTTACTTTATGTCACAGCTAATATAAATTTGAATTTTATAGATTATCGTCATTTTTAGAGTAGAATATCGGATTTTAGATCAACATACTTCGAATTTATTTTTTAAAACTAACTCACACATCTTAAAACCTCAAAGCTAGTAAACGTGTAGCCGAATAGATGATAGTGTAAGATGCTATAAACCGAACTGGATTAGTGAGACATGTTAGAGTATGTTGCGGTGATGTGTATGCTGGTGACCACAATAACTAGCACAGTGGTACATCATGTAGATATAATTAGCAATGAGAATTAAATATAATTATATTTTTATTTAAGTAATTTTATATTAAAGTTATTGGTAAGTAATCGTAATTTTATCTAAATTTTTTTCTATACGAACAAGTGTAACAATGGCTCCTCTTGGTGATTTTCTCAAGCTTAGAGATTATAACAGAATTTGTTTTCTGCAGTTTATACTGCTGCATTGTTATATGTAAGTGTAATTCTGACTTTCTACAAGTTATATACCAGGGATTTTTGTTTGTTGAAAGGTTTCCAGCTCTCACTTTGATTAAAGTTTAGAAAAAATTACTTAAAGCTTAAGATTTTTTTTTACTTATCTAGGATATATTACCATTTATATATATATATTTTTTTATTAGTAAAAATATTTATTAAAAAAAAAATAGTACAAAGACATAAATAATTAATTTTTCATATCATTGTTATTAGCTAGAGAGTCAAATTCATTTTCAATTGAGATCATGTACATTTTCTCATTTATCTTCCATATCCTTTGTATGTATATTATTTGGTTTAGCTTAAAGTGCTAGGAGAAATTTAATAAAAATGAAGTAACTGGATAATTTTTTTATAAAACTATTTGTAATAGCACGTAGCAAGCAAAAATTAAACTTATCAATTACTTCATTGTTTTTATGTTTCTTAATGATGGTATGTCGATATTAGGTCAGTTTCCTTAAAGTGAGTGACAATTCAGAAAGATTGCAAACAGTTAGTGTTTCTTTCATAGTTACAAATTTAATTTCTTACGGTATAAGTAATCTATAATAGTTTTTAATTAACTTAATTAGCAAAACAATCAATTTGCAATGATTGATTTCCTCATCATTCATTGTTCTTAATAGCTGTATTTAAGAATGGATTGTATGGAAATTGAATGAGGATAAGCTGAAGAGGTATCGCAATGAGGTTAAAAGAGGCCGCCCTTGGAATGTGAGAATAGTAGCGATCGATATAGTGAGGTCTGGTTACATAACTACAGTCTGCCTCTGTCTTTCAATATACCTACATTATATCATGAATATATAATTAATAAATAATAAATAATAATCGATATAATGCAGCCTGAAAAAAATATTAACACAAATAATAAGCCTCATCACTTGTATATTTATAAATAAATTATTGTTAACAACATAACAATATTGTCTAAAATCTGACTCGATATTTATAAGGTCATAGCGTAAAAATTCCGTATTTGTTAAATGGAATTAAAAATATTAAAGTGATATCCTTCCGCGAGCTTTTGAGATATAATCTGCAGTAAAACATAAATTGCTTCTATTCTAGAGTACTTTATTTTCTTAGAACCTTAGAAGAATATCTTTTTAAATCAAAATGAGTTATTTGACAGGAAACAAATATTTTCGTTATTTATTTTTGATCGTGTATTATGTTATTATTGGGATGTAATGTAAAAGGTGAATTTTTTAATGAACAATATTTGCATGAATTTAAAGGGTATTTGACTCCTCGCTGGTTTTAGCCAATGGCGTTAAATAAAATATTTAACACTGGTGATTGGCTTCCACGAAGTGGATACCAATCCTCATAATCTGAATTTATATAAATATTTCCTCTCCTCCCCAAAAAAATATATATACTAAATCCAATAACAAAATAGTAAGCTCCATCACTTGTATATTTATAAATATATTGTGATCTACATAACTATATGAGAAACATTTAAGAAGTTAATTGGTATTTTCAATAGCCTTAGCGTAAAAATGGATTCCATTTGTAAATAATTTATTATGAATTTAACCATATAGATTTTTTATTGGAAGAATATATTTGACCCTATGATGTAGATTGGAGGAAGATAATCCGGGAGGCGGTCAATAAAGGTATCAAAATAGTAAAAGGAAGCTAATCAGAGCTAAATGAAAGAACAAGACACAAACATTTTAGAATTAACAGAACATGAGTAGTGAGAGTATGGGGGAGCTGGGACAGGGATTTGAGCAGCCAATCAGAAGCCAGCATTTTGATGCCGTCATACATGGCGGGAGATTTGAATTCAAATATTCGGCTCGACCCACCCTTAACCACCCACGTGGTCTGTC
>NW_027115977.1:0-1324 GCF_000696795.3 Halyomorpha halys | reverse complement strand
TCTAAATTTGGAGGAAAGGTGGAGATTAGTGTAAAAACAATCTAGCTAGTATATTACCAAATAACGTTCACTACTTTCGATTACGTATGTGCAAATTTATTTTATCAAGGTTTGTTTTTTTTTAACCTAATAATGAATAATATTAATATAGATTCCAGAAATCGTAATTAGTAGCTTTATTATAGGTTATGTCAAAGTATATTGTAAGAAAAAGCAAATTTTAAAAGTTGTTTTATCTTTTTTATTTTTATTTTTTTTTTTTTTAGGATATATTCATTTTATTCTGAACAAATTTCAAACACAAGTTTCTCAGCTCAAGATTACCTACTAAGAGATGTGATTTTATTTCAAGCTAACACCTACGATTACGTCTAATTTAAGGATCAAACTTTATGTAATTTAAGCTATTTCATGAAAAAAAAAATACTTATTGTCAACTTTACGCTCAGCAAATTTAAGGAACCTATTATTATGATTTGCCCGGTAAATATAATTTAGGTTATTGAATTGCGGTGTATAAGATGGACGTGTAACGTAATAGGGCTTAGTAACGAGCGTATCTCTAAAATGCTAATAAACACTAAACTGAGGGGTCGACCGAAACGTGGATGGGAGGATTTCGTTAAAACTGATTTAATAGATTAGGGTTTGGAGGCTTAGCGATTTGAAAGTTTAGCGTGGTGTAGCCATTTTCCAATGCAACAATAGTAGAGATGACTTTCGAAGGTATGATTCCTTGGAAGTAATTTCAAAGATTATCTTCTTCTACTCAAAACAAATACAAAAAAAACTTTCAAAAATCTGAAACCATGGATTTCACGACACTGATGATGTGGTATAGAATGAACCTAATAGTACAAGAGCCCATGAGGAAAAATAAAGCAGTTATCTCACCCCAATTTTTGGTTACTTTAATGAAAACTATGTATAATTACTCGTCAAAATTGATGAGTCTGCCAAGTATAGGTAGCGGGAATAAAAAATGGCGGCTGTTTAAAACCGATAAAAAAATTTAATTTTTCTTTCGGAACTCTATATCTTAAAAAGTAGGAACAACACAAGAAAACCTAAGAGAATGTCATTTAAAGATGAGCAAATTTTCTAAAATATGAGCCCTAAAAGAGTTATTTACGTTAAATAGTTCTCGAGATATACCTTTTTAAAAAGCAACATTTCATAAAAATCTTTTATCGTTGTTGTAGTTGTTCGGACATATTTTTATTTGCCAAATTTATAATCATATGTGAATATCATAAAAACGACTACCCCTACGAAGATAAGTGTCATAAACTACTTTATAGTAAGTTAAATTTCATTTATTTTG
>NW_027115976.1:8712-9118 GCF_000696795.3 Halyomorpha halys | reverse complement strand
AGCAGTTTCAAATTATAAAAAGTACTATATATAGAAACTAGATGAATGAATTTAATGATGAGTAAAATTGTACATTAGTTGTTCTTTATTAAAAAGAATATGAATCATAAAATGTATCAACACAGCAATGATTTAAAAAACAAGGAGAAAGATCCCAATAAAACAGTACTAGTGCAGCATGCAACCAAAAACTACCATACTTTTGATTTTGAAAATACTATGACTTTACATAAAGAAAATAATACATTAAAAAAAAATACTTGAGTCCATTTACATATCAGAAAACATTAAATAAACAGAGAATTTTAAAATAGACACAAGAAACTGAACCAACGCTATGTAGAGATTTTTATTAAAATTAATTTATAAATAATATGGAATAAAATTAATGTCAATAATTATAATT
>NW_027115976.1:5580-6391 GCF_000696795.3 Halyomorpha halys | reverse complement strand
CAGACTTCTGTACATAAATCAAACTTATTGTCCGAACAACTATAGATCAATTTATTTTAGCATATATCATGAAAACTACTATTCCTACGAAGGTATAGTCAATTAAACTAGCTTTAATTTGAAAGCTAATAGATATTTGAACGTCCCATAGTTCCTGAAATATAGATTTCTCAAAATAAATTAACTAACTAATCTTTCAGTAGATTTTAAGAAACGTTGCTGTTTAAAAAACTATATCTCGAGAACTATTGGACGTAAATAGCTCTTTTAGGGCTAATATTTCAGCAAATTTACTCTTCTTTAAATAATGTTCTCTTAGATTTTCTAGTGTTGTTGATAGTTTTTATGATATTGAGCTCTGAATGAAAGAATTGGTGTTTTTTTAAGGTGTTGAAACAGCCGTCATTTTGTATTCTCCCTACCTATACTTGGCAAACTCATCAATTTTGACTAGTAATTATACATAGTTTTTATTGAAGTAATAAAAAATTGGGGTGAGATAACTGCCTTTTTTTCTTCCTGGCTTTTGTACTGTTGGGATTAATTCCGTTCAGGCCTTCTTCGCCTACCGTAGAGCTGGCTGTGATTTAGCGCTATAAACTGCACCATAAGGCATAAACTGAATCTAATTAAACTAAAGATTATGAATACTCCTAATATAGTTATATCTGTTCTAAAAAAAAATATTATACGGGTATATAGGACTTGGGGTTGTATACGCTGACTAACTTTCTGCTTCATATATAAATAAATGCTAATTTTTAATGCTCGAACATTTAAGATCAGTTGATAGCTGGTTTTTTCTTCTATA
>NW_027115976.1:0-545 GCF_000696795.3 Halyomorpha halys | reverse complement strand
AAAATAAATGAGTAGCCGAATTTATTTTATTATAAGTATTTTAAATAATTGAACATAAATAAACTGTAAAACAAAATATTCAAACATATAAACTAGAAAAATAAAAAAAGGAACTTAACCAAACTTAAAACTATTACAAAAATTTAAATCATTCAAGACAGCCCTGATGAAGCCCTGCAACTTGGGGCGAAACGTTCACTAATTAAAATAGTTGTCACTATTTGAGTCTTTTTTTTTTATTACAAATATTAAATTAAATTGAACAAAAGAGAAAAAAAAATCACCGCGGGTGATTAATGGGGCCCCTGCTGTCGGCAGATTATGTCCTCGTGAAGGTAGATTCTGAAAAGAGGTACGTCTGACCGCCTTGTCCTTCTGAAAGAGGAGCTGACTTAGTCCTTAGTAAATTGAGGAAAAAATGTCAGTAGGTGTGAGTAAATTGAGGAAAACATGTCAGTAGGGGTGAGTAAATTAAGGAAAACATGTCAGTACTTGTGAGTAAATTGAGAAAAACATGTCAGTAGGTGTGAGTAAATTAAGGAAAA
>NW_027115975.1:5057-5381 GCF_000696795.3 Halyomorpha halys | reverse complement strand
TTCTCTACATCCTGTATCATATCATTATGTCATTATGATCAAATTTACTGGTTGTATTTTTTTATTCAGTTGTAAATATCAATAAATAAATAAAAAAAAAATTTTTGATTTTAAAACACAATGCTTTTAATAAAGTAATACCTTCGAAAGAAAAATTTTGGAAGCTATTTATATATCGAAAAATATCAATTATACTACAAATTTCAAATCAGATACTAGAAATTTGAATCAGCATTATGCTGAAATTTTAAGCAAAATCAATTTGTGATCATAACTTATTATTGAAAATAAATAATATATAGTTTTAAATAAATTTGATAGGTT
>NW_027115975.1:0-2171 GCF_000696795.3 Halyomorpha halys | reverse complement strand
AATTTATTTATTTAAATGAGGTTCAGAGGAACTAGAAAAAAAACAATTCATGAGGGAAAAAAGCGGGAAATTCTTGTTATTTTATAGTTGCCACATTACTTAGCCAATAATTTTACGTTGAGTACAATGTCAACTTAGAATGATCCTCGAAGTACAACATCTTCAGGGTGTTGTAAGGAACAGATCATTCGCCGATGGTTTGTAAGTTGTTGGCTGTTGACACAGATTGGATAATCAACCCAGAGGACGACCTCAACCAATAATTGACGATGATGAACTTAGGCGTACTGTGGAAGGAAACAATTTCCAAACTTAAAGGACTTGCAGCAAATTCAAGTGTATGGACACTTAATGACCATTGGTAAAGTAAAAAAGGTAGATGATCTAAGTGTACCATGAGTGGCTGCAGCTGAAGTGTTATAAGGCATGCGTTTCACTGCTTACTAGTTAACAGTACATAACAAAAAAACAGCTTTTTCTCGAAAAGATAATAACGTGTGATGAAAATTGGATTATATATGACAACAGGCGTCGGTCAAGTCAGTGGTTAAATATCGACGATAGTCCGGGATACACACAAAAGCCAAATTTGCATCCAAAAAAACATTGGTTTCTGTTTGGTGTTCAATGCCAGGAATAACTCATTTCTATTTTTTATCCAGAGTTGAAACCATCTCATCCACATCGTAATGCAGTCATGTTGACATAATACATCAAAAACTTGCATTGGTTAATTGGAAGGGACCTATTCTCTTATCAACAACGCCAAATTACATGTTTCATGAAAGATTGTGTAGAAACTAAACGAGCTGTGTTATGAAGTCCTTCCACACCCACTTAATTCACCAGATTTATCTCCAACAGATTTCCATCTCTCCAGAAATTTAAACCTTTTTCTTTTATTTATAATTTATTTATTGTTATTTACAACTGTATAATTTGCTGTAAGTGATATTATGACATGATACAAACATGTGGAGAATCTACCCATTGACAGAACTCCAAAAACACTTCTAGAGAAGAAGATCTCGAGGCCATCTTCTTTTCAGACGCCTAGGAGGATTATTAGGCAGTGAAGGAGAAGCCAAGTTAGAAACGAGTTGGTTTGGGTGGTTGGGAAGTTTATTATGGAAGGATTGGTATTTGGTTCTGGCCAAATCGGCAACATTGAGGTCCTGATGGATGATTTGATTTGTGACAAAGTAAGGAGCATTAAAGATTTTACGAAGGATTTTGGACTGTAAGGATTGGAATCGAGAGGAATTAGATGGTTTAGTGGAGCCCCATAGCTCAACTCCGTATGTCCAAATAGGCCTTATAATAGTCATGTAGATCAGTCTTTTGTAATGAATTGGAAGTTTGGACCGTTTGTCTAGTAAGTGCTGTAATAGTCGGAATCGACGAGCAGTTTCCTGTCTTTTCAGCCTTGTATGAGGATTCCATGTCAGTGGTTCGTTAAACAACCTTAAAGGTAAAATTTTGGCATAATTTCTTTACTCACACACGTGAGTAAAATGAGGGCAAATATTTTGAATAAAAATGTCTTGATTTCACAAAGTTCTTTTATTAAGTAACGTTTCCTGTGTGACATTTCATCATGAAACGAACCAATAATTGATTGAAAAAAATTATTTTATCGAATGGGATCTTTTAAACTAAGTATTAAACAATAAAATATGCATAATACAAATTGAGATTAATCAATATCTTATATGCATATATAATGTAATGAGGAGAAGATGGTTGGGGTGAACACAAATATTTATTAGTGTCAACGTTTCGGCCATAATTTCAAGCTTTCATCAGGGCTGCTTGGACGAGATTTTTTTTTTAATATTTATTTATTGCTATTCATAACTTTATTTATATAAAAATACATCTAGGTCAAAATTGATTGATACGTAACTTGAAATTCTGGCCAAAACTTTGGCGCTAATAAACCTGTTTTTACTTATCTGTGTTCTTCACTCACCGCTCATCCAACCATCTTCTCCTCATTATATAAATCCTCGGTCGAATTTTAACTGACATTATAAATAAAATGATGGGTCAGATTTCGTTGTAGAAAATTTTACATTAAGATTCTCTTATTCCCTGTTATGTTATATGTTACTGAAATAATCCCGGTTCCTCTCATATTTATTACTGAAAATTGAAAATATATTTATTTT
>NW_027115974.1:0-6004 GCF_000696795.3 Halyomorpha halys | reverse complement strand
ATCCTGGAGTGGACCAGGAGATAGATCCTGGAGTGGACCAGGAGATAGATCCTGGAATGTCAAAGAAAGCAGGCGGAGAAAAAAAACCTGCCGGCACTGTCCATACCAAAAGGAAAGGAAAACAAATTACAAATGTGTTCAGTGTAAGACCCCTAATTGTCTAGAATGCTCCATGAAAATATGTAATGAATGTGTTTCCAAATTGTAATTAGTAAAATGTTTCGTATATCTATCGATTATAAAAATTTTCTATAATAGGTAATCTTTTAAATGTTCCTCAATTTTACTTTATATTATTTGAATTTTTTATTATATAAGCTTTATTTACCAATTTTCATCTGTATTGTATAAAACAATAATATTTTTGTCAAAGAATTGCTTTAATAAAATATATGACACATAAAATTTTCCTTTAGTCAAATGTTTTCATTAAAACTGGTTTTAAAGCTTTTAAATAGAAAAAATTGCTCTCCCGGTCAGAGACGCCGGTGTTCCTTTTAACTGATATATAGGAGATGTTCCATGCAGAGGGTTAAAGGAGCAGTAACCTACAATCTGGGAAACCCAACCTCAACTTGAAAACTGAAGCTCGGCCTACTGCAGGACATTCTGTTCTAAATTCTATATTTAATAATTAATTATTCACATTACCTCTATTTTACTTATTATTATTATTTCTTTTTTTTTTTTCTCACGTCCCTTTTTCAAATTAACTTGTTTCTTTTTACCATTAGAGGGCAATTGTTTGTTTTGTCAAGTCTACAAATACCATTATTTGTTGTGATTAATTTTACTTTTCTCTTTTATTAAGAAGCATTATTCTTATCTATTTATTTTATCTTTTTTTTTCTTTTAATTATAACATTGTATATAGTTGGGGTGTCTTTTGTACGAGACTATACCCCCATAATAAACTGTTAAAAAAATATATATATAATGTAACGGTTATATCAACCATGTAAAGCACACCAGGCCGATCCGGTATTAAATAAATAAATAAATCCCTCCACTATTTCAAGACCCAAATCCTGAAGATTCATCTTCAATAATATAACCTTCCGATTTACATACCTAATGGTTTTATGCTTATTAATCTTTTAGGTCGTTCTTTGTTCACTCTGACAACATTACACGTTCATTCCAATCGCCATAATGTTATTATCCCAATTATATTTAAATATTATTGGTCACATTTGGCTGATCGTCAAATAAAGACTCAAAGTTCTTCAGTTCAAATATCAAATATCCTTATTGTCTTAACTATGTCGTAAGGGTCCAAGCTTCACCTTTCCTGGTAGTTTACCCTAAACTTCATTGACAACCCACCAGTATGTTAATTTTGAAATTTTTAATTTTTATGTATTGAATTATAGTTTTGGTACCTGATTATCACGAGGTAAAAGGATTGTTATCTATGTATGGAAAAATATTAAGGGGAAGCATAGCAATAGTGCGAAATTTAAGTTTTCAACAGAAATACTAGTTTTGAGGTCCGCTGCGTCCAAATAAGCAAGTCTTGCAAAATGGTCTCTGTGATCTGTGGTCTGTGAACAGCCTAGCTCAAAAACTAAGTCATACAAAACTGAAATTACATATTTAAGGTAGGTATATACCTAGGATGTTACAGCAACTTTTTAAAATGAAATCGACGAACCGGACATGCCGTTTTGTGAAATCAATTTTTTCGATTATCTCTACGGATTTGGAATAAAATCGGCAATTCAGTGTACAATCAAGTGGTCTTTAATATCAGCTAGGTTTAAAATAGTATGACGGATCTTGTATACAAATTTAAAAAAGAAAAACTTCCTCTAAAGTACATTTACTTTTGGAAGAAGATAGTTGACCATATGAAGTAGGTTGTAGGAAGATAGTCCGGGTGGCGGTCGATAAAGATATGAAAATATTAAAAGAAAACTGTTTATTGTTAACCAACGTTTCGCCCCACATTGTAGGACTTCGTCAGGGCTAAATGAAAGAATGAGATACAAACATTTTAGAATTAACAGAACATTTACTAGACAAACGGTCTAAATTGCCAATCCATTACAAAAGACTGATCTACATGACATAAGGCCTATCTGGACATACTGAGTTGAGCTTTGGGGCTCCACTAAACTATCAAATTCCTTCAGAATCCAATCCTTACAGTCCAAAATCCTTCGTAAAATACTTAATGCTCCTTACTTTGTCACAAATTAAGTCATCCATCAGGACCTCAATAATCCATATGTTGCCGATTTGGCCTGAACCAGATACCGTTCCTTCCATAATAAACTTCTCAACCACCCAAATCCACTTGTTTCTAACCTCGCTTCTCCTTCATTACCTAATAATCCTCCTAGGCGTCTGAAAAGAAGATGGCCTCGAGATCTGCTCCTCTAAAAATGTTATTGGAGTTCTATCAGTGGGTAGATTCTCCACATGTTTTTATCATGTCACTATGTCACCTACAGCAAATTTACTTGTTGTATATATGTGTATACAGTTGTAAATATCAATAAATAAATTATTAAAAAAAAAAAAAGAATTAACAGAATATTAAAATAAAAATATTTCAAACCAACTGTTGCTTATAAAGTATATAAAAAGGAATAATATAGGAAAGTATATGTATAGGTAGACTGGAAACAATTTTTTTTTTTTTACTATTTAATTAAGTATAGTCATTAAACTAATAACTCGTTTGTGAATTTTCTTTTATGATTTCTTTTATAAATAGTCTCCTACAATATATTTGCCTAGATATATATTTAGAACTTTTATCACGACTGGTTTTATTTATTAATAACTTGTTTCCAGTATAACATGTATACTTCCTTATATTGTTGTTATTATTTCTTTTTATATACTTTATAAACATAACAATAGTTTTTAAATGTTTTTATATTAATGTTCTGTTAATTCTAAAATGTTTGTATCTTGTTATTTCATTTAGCCCCAACGAAGCCCTCCAAAATAGGGCTTTGTTAAACGTTGATTAACAATAAATTATTTTCCTTTTACTATTTCCATACCTTTATTGACTGCCACCCGGACCATCTTCCTACAAACTACCTTTAGTTTTGTTTTTCTGAAATATCTAACAATATCACATTGTTAAGAGTTAAACAAATGTACGGGATGTGACGGCCGTGCGGTTTGGGGCGCAGGTCCCAGTGCGCTCGATTCGGAACGTAGTGGGTTCGATTCCCACCTGGGGCAGTTAAACATTCATTTTTCGGCGGTCCCGAAGAGTGAATCTTGACACTCTCACCTTGGTTTAGTAGTAGCAAAAAGAACCACTAGGCCCACTTGCCGGACTTGTTCCCCCCACCAAATACCAGTACCAGTATACAGATGTATCATTATAAACTATGAAAGAATTTGATTATTAACTAAAGGAGAAACGTAAAGAGCAGTTTAGTGAATGATAAATCGGAAACTGCTAAGCGACCCCGATCTCTTAATTTTAATCACACATACATGTATATGGGTTTATTATATTTTGCTAAACTACTTTTATAGTAACAGAAAGATATAAATTTATTGTTTGAAAGTTCTGCCTTCCAGAGTGGTATGTGAAAGTTGTGTGAGCGCATCCCACCAGATTTTTTTATCTTGTGATAAATAGTATATTAGAAAAAAAAAAAATTGAAAATGGACTTGGCTGGTTTTGGAATGCAATACTTAAATAAAAACACTTGAGACCGCTAAAAGAGATTTTTATAGTTCAAATGTTACAAAAAAAAAAAGATAATAAATTAAATAAAGGGTTAAATAATATGTTCGATATAGTATAAAATGTCTCATGTTATAATTTTTCTGGATCCGGAAATGTTTGAAGACCGGATTTTTGGAAAGATGCCGCCTAGGGCGCTAAGGCAAAGGGCATGATGGATGGGCCAATACCTACATCCTGCGATATCGGTAAGGGATTACACCGCCCTTTACATATAGATCAAGCCCTCACAATACAAGGGCTAACTTCCATTTTGCCTTATATATGTCTCCCTGTCGGGAGGGCAACTTCGGCTCCCCCAATCTAAAACTTTCCTACGGTGGCTCGATTCAAGGTGTTGAAAAGCTACCTTCTGTGCGGCTACGAAAAAACTCCAAACTATTTCCCAATCGGCTGAAGTTGAGTCTATCGGGTTAAGTGCATCGTTGAGGGCTGGGGACCTTCGACAAAAACTACCAAACTAAACCACTTATGTGAAGTGTAAGCTGTTATTGATCTATTGGCACTTACAGTTTCATGCAATATTATGTGTGGAGTTTGATTCCGTGTAATTTGCTGTGCTTAGGACCGTTAAGTTCTTTTATCAATTTTAAAAATAATATGAATGTAAAGAATAAAATATTTGTTTAACCTCTTTCGGCAATAGTAATTTATTATGTTGTACATATGAGCCATTTGTGACATTGTAAAAAACTTTTGTTATTTGTAACGTTATAATGTAATATAATTAATAATTAAAATGTTGATTGGAAATTTCTAGGAATAAAATTCTAGGTATTTTCCATATTGTGAAATAATCTATAATAGTAACTTCATAATTAACAAGATGTTATACTCCATTAGTTTTTTGTTGTTATTCAATTACTAAAGAATAAAATATTAAAAAAGACAAAATATTCAAAATGACCTGAACAATACTTGGTGAAACAGGAATTAATTGTCTGCTACATACGGATTCGAACCCGGGTCCTTGAAATTTGTAGCACAGTACCTTACCAATATACTACTCGCTCCCATGATAAACCATTATATTGAAATTTCGGCCATACTTTTTTACTAGAGTAGTACAACTAGTGTATAGTTAAAATACAACTATGCACTAGTTTTACTACTCTAGTACAAAATGATGGCCGAAATTTTGGCCTATGAGCTAAAAAGCAACTAGTTTACTATAGATTTCTGTATCATATGTTCACCTCAATTACTCCCCTCAACCATCATCGTATAACTACCTCAATTTACCTCAAATGCCATCATTCATCTCATACAATTATTAAACATATTAATAAAACCTGGAGAAATAAAAAAAATGTTTTTGAGTAAAATTGAATCACTTTTTTATGTTGTATAAAATCGGGGTCAGGGGTCTCATTTTTTCTTATGCCCGCTTTGCCGCGTACACCGCAAGACCCCGATGACGCCAAGACTGCCGCCTTATATTATCGTGGCATGCAAGCCAGGACCTGGCGCCGACTCTGGCCAGCCTCTGATCGAGAAAGACGAAATACATGATTTTCACCATCTTCGCCTACTTGCCTACCTGGACGATGGAAGCGGCTATAAGATTACAGGACGTGACCGCGACAGCGAAACTTACAACACAGTCATCCAAATAAGCCATAATATCTTAATCTATGAGACCACCCAAGAATTGTTATTATATCACATCGAAATAATTTTTAAAGTTAACACTACTAACACAGTTTGCCTCCTCAGGGATTTTATTCTGGTCTCTCGGAAATACATATGCTCATTTATAAGCAGAAAAGTCTCACAATTCGACCCTCCTCGTTCCACACTAATTTAACAAATTTTAGCATACAATCAGGATTCCTGTAATAAGGCACGAATAGGTCCTAAAGTAAACAGTGACAGTTACATGAAAATATTGAATAATGAATAATGAAGGCACTGTGCTACAAATTTCAAGGACCCGGGTTCGAATCCCTGCTACATACAGATAATTAATTCCTGTTTCACCAAGTATTGTTCAGGTCATTCTGAATATTTTGTCTTTTTTAATATTTTATTCTTTAGTAATTGAATAACAACAAATAACTAATGCAGTATAACATCTTGTTAATTATGAAGTTACTATTATAAATTATTTGACAATATGGAAAATACCTAGACTTTTATTCCTAGAAATTTCCTACTTTACATTAGTTGTATTTTAACATCTCGTCATAGAGTCTTCGTTTCAAACGAAAGAAATGACACGAAACTGAATTTTGTTTTTTTTCGAACCCTCTAAAACAGAAATAAAAAGTGAATTAGTAAGTG
>NW_027115973.1:2450-3236 GCF_000696795.3 Halyomorpha halys | reverse complement strand
TGTTAATGACTGAAAAAAGTGGTTTAGTGCTGTGTTGAAGAGAGAGGAAAGGCTGAAATAATGGAAGAACTAAATAGGCTACATTGACCAAGAAATGTATACGAGCTCATCATGTCCTTTTTGGAGAGGTGTTCTTCCAGTTACCAACAAGGAGAATAACGAGATTGATACAACGGGTTTGCGCCCAAGGATCCGTTCTAGATCTCCCATTATGGAACATCAATATGAATCCACTACTAGCAAATATACGAGCAGCAGGATACTCACCAGCCGCATATGTCGACGATTTTGGCGTGGGAATTAAGGCAAATTCACGAGTTCACGTGGAACCAAAAGAACCCGAGGTAATTTTTATTGTAGAGCTGTGGTTCCGCGAAAAGATACTCAACTACGAAAGGGCCCAACTTTCTTAGACTTTCCTCAAGTTCTTGAAGAGGAAAATGAGATGCTTTCTTCCCAGGGTGGTAATGAAACCATCCTAGGAAATGAGGAAGTAAAAAGAAAAACTGTTTTCTGCTGTAGCTGCCTCAATAACATAGCAGGAACGACCTAGGGCCTCAAATGTAGATGTAGAGAAATATTATACAAAGCTGCCTTATTGCCTATCACCCTCTATGCTGTACCTGCCCGGGAAAAATTTCACATATTCAGATCTTAAATTGTTGGAAAAGCCAAGTACAATAAAAAAAAAGCTTGCCGGCCAGCGTTGGGTCAAGGTGTTTCTTTAGTTCCAGCGGAAGGTTTGATGACATTGCTCATAGACTCAACGACACTGTCTTTTCTGAA
>NW_027115973.1:0-335 GCF_000696795.3 Halyomorpha halys | reverse complement strand
CGCCCGCTTGACAGGATGATTGCCGCTGGCGCTGCATGCTTGCGATGTTTTCTGCATCAAATGCATAATGGAATAATAAAAGAAACATTTATAAGACAATTAGAGCTGGACCAACGGCTACACTTCCGAGTGACACATGGGAGGGTAATTGATTATATTTGACCTTAAGATTTGGTTATAAACGGTATTTATTTATTGTTGTAGCATGAATATATATACTAAAATTAATTTTGATTCAGTACTATTTCCTTCGTCTGTAGTGGCCTACATTTTAAGGAGTTTTTGAGTTGTAATTTTGTTGTAGTTGGCGTTCATTGCATTTTATAATGTGCTGG
>NW_027115972.1:49355-50847 GCF_000696795.3 Halyomorpha halys | reverse complement strand
TCTGTTCCTTTTATATTAGTTATGTATATTCCTCAATATCGGCTATTTCTATTAAATCAGTTTATAACCTATTATGGATGTGATGATATTGGGAAGATTGCTGAGAGGTAAGTTGGTATGCATAGGCAAACATAACCTTTCCTGTGGATTGCCTCGTATAATGCATATATAAAAAAACTGAAAGTTGATGATATGAAACATAATTAAAGTTTGTTATGGTCGATTTAAAGTTTACATGTTTATGTCTCATTAAAAAAAAAAATAAATAAATAAACAGAATATATAATATTTAAATAAAATAAAAATGGTTGTATTTATTTTACAAGTCAAAAAGCTTTTTACTTGCCTATTTTCTCAGTTTATCCATATCGTGAACCTTTAGGACCGTTTATAGGCATACAGAATGATGAGCCCCTAAAAGCTGGGCCAAGTCCCTTAACTAAGCCGGACTCGCAAAAAGAGGGTACGAGGTCATAAAGAAATGAAAGTTCGAAAAAAAGGTGGGAGGGGGCGGTAAAACTCTTTGGATCGGGCGGGAAATAGATGAGAGACGGTGCCACTGATAAGGGATGACCGGCTTAATCGCATTTCCCGAACCGGAATAGAAATTTCTATCCATTCGGTTCCGTTTGCCTTCTGATGCGGGATCTTTAATCACCGCTCTGGAATAGGCTGAATCACGACCTAGGCCCCAGGTCCAGTTATAAATTCAGGCATTGGGCATACTTATCCTCCAGCGAAAGGTTCATTCAAATGAGTAATAATACTCTGAGCAATCTGATTTCCATGATCTTTTCCATTGGATTATTCAGTGAAAAATAATTACTAATTAATGAAAAACACGTTTTATTTATAACAATATGTCATGCCGAGCGCTGAAACATTCCATCTATACGTCGGAAAGGAAGTGGTTTGGGAGAAGATAAAACACCTCTGGAGATTTGAACAAATCGGAATAGATTGAAACATCGTTTGTTGCCTAATAATGGTGGAAACCGTTCAGGACAGAGATCAACAGAGGGAGGTCACACTGGCATACCATCAGGGGAAGACCAATCACCGAGGCTTGAATGAGACCTACCTAGAAGCCCTGCGACGGAAATATTTCTGGTGGAATATACGAAAAACTATTCAGGGGATAATCGGGAACTGTGAGATGTGCCTCAACACCAAGTACGACAGACACCTACCCAAGGCGACACAAGAGGATACACCGACGGCAAACACACCGTTAGTAGAATTACAAATCGACACATTCACCTGGAAGGGCTACAAGTGGGTTACAGTGATTGACCTCTTTAGCAAAGTGGCCATGCCACGTTATCGGCCGAGGCGGTATTGGGAGCGCTACGTTTATGGTTCCAGTACTATGGAGTACCGGAAAGGATATCGTCTGATGCGAGTTAAGGAACCAATATTATAAATTTAAACAATTGCCCCTTGTCCAACTGTAGGTTCAGTCACTTTAGACATATGGTTCCATTTGTTCACA
>NW_027115972.1:44969-48870 GCF_000696795.3 Halyomorpha halys | reverse complement strand
TAAATTATGATAGTTGATTTTTTAATGTTCAATTCATTATTAACTATTAGTATAGTTTACATTTTTGGTGTTCATTGTATATCTAGGTTTACATCTTGTAACAAAGATATAAAGAAATGTAATCCTATCCTTTCCTTAAATATTAACCAATATGACCACCTTCCTATGCAACCTATCCTTACCCAAAGACCCAAATTAATCTGCTGCTTTTAACGGAAGTGCCCAAGCCTGGTTTAATGAAATTCAAAATCCTTGATTGTGCATCGGGACTATGCACTTCATAAAGGGAGGGCGAGTTAAGGAATCAATATTATAAATTTAAACAATTGCCCCTTGTCCAACTGTAGGTTCAGTCACTTTAGACATATGGTTCCATTTGCTCACATTTCATTACAAAAGAAACTCAATAAAAACAACTACGTCCCCATACGGCCCTTGAGACCATTCTAGCAGCCCTTTCAAGTCCTATCCTATATCAAAAAGCAAAGGCCTACACTTGGCAGGTACATGCCGTCATCTAACAATGGACTTGCATCAGTCAAACTATTTTATGGTTAACATATGTAAGTCAGTGCACAAAAGTCTTAGGTCATGGCGTCTTTCTTAGAAATCAGACCTCCCAACTTCTCGCCACGCCTTTTTCCCCCTTCCAGATATTTCCTAAATTATCTGATTGGTCCAAACCCCTTCTCCTATTTCACTATTTTTTCCTACCCCCTCTTCCCAAGTGTTTATATATATATTTCCTAGACTAGATAGCTAAGTAAAATATAAGTTAGAGGATAGAGACTGAGTAACAGTAACATGTAGTTCTTGTAAATATATTATAATAAAGTCATTTTAGTCTTCACTGATTTTTGTGAAAGTTATCTTGCGGGACGGGAGTTCGATAACGCCAAAGTCGGAGAAGAAATGAAGGCTTTGGAGGTAAGATGGCATCTAAACACCCCAGGACACCCTAAGAGCAGGGGGGAGGTGTACCTGCTAGATAAGGGCCTGGAACCAGACGAGGCTATGATAAGAGCTATAGCAGCCTTTAACCACTCCGTGCATACGGTAACGGAATTCGCTCCATTCGAAATTCTGTTTGGACTTAGTGGGCGCAAACGCGATTATAGAAACTCGGTGATCGACGGAGAAGAGATCGTCGGTAACGGGATGGCACTGAGAAAAACATGGGACAAGGTGAGAGATAGAATCAAAAAGGAGAAAGCCAAACGCGTTGCGCGACATAACGAGGGTGTACGTGACATTGTCGGGAAAATTGGTATAGGGACAGTTGTATACCGTAGAATGAGCTCTAACAGGGGTAAGGAGCCGCAAAGGTACGAGGGGCCATTCGGGGTGATTACAATTAGAGAGCATAATATAGTAACAATAGAGAGTATTAAAGAACCAAAAAAAAAACGAAGAACGGTTCACATAGAACGACTCAAGTACCACATTAATGAATAATCAATAGGATCTGGAGTTTTCTCATTTATGTAATTTTTTTTTATTTGCATACAAAAGTTTTATTATTAGTGTTTTTAAGTTTTATTGAAAGAAGAACCGAGTGACAAGTTTTATTAGTTTTTAGATAGTTCAGGTGTTAATTTTAGTTGATGAAAAGTGTATTTTTTTAGTTTTCGGTTTTTGTGTATAGCTTAGTTTGTCTTTAGTTTTTTTTTGTTTTGTTGTGGTTATCTTTTTGGAGTTTATGAGGCATGTTCATAAACTGGTAGGGGGGAGTTATGGTTGAACAAGGCCTGTATACAACACTAATCCTAAATCTCCATGTAAATAACCTCAATAATGTCTATAGCATCACAGAGATAATAAAGCAGTATCTTTCTAGTAAGCATTCGGTTTAATTCTGTTCCCTCTATTCCTTTTTCTTCAAGCCTTTCAGTTCAAGTGCTCGTAAGTTATATATAAACGTTGGTCTTCCCTCGGTCGAGCTTTCGTTCTCGGGAGATGGCTTATGGTCGTTCTCCGTTATGCTTTGCGTTTCTTCTTCCCCTGGCGTCCATTCTCGCAAAAACTATATCACCTCTCCTGATGTCTGTGGTTATTCCTCTGTTGCATTTTCGGTGATCGCGCGGGATCACCCATGGGGGAGCGCCCAACAATCTCCTGATTCCCTTGACAGCTGTTGGAATCGCCATTTTCCTGATCGCTTCCACTTTATTTACGTCTGGCCTGACCCCCTGTTCCGATATTGTGTGACACCGATATCTCCTCTTCCCCAACCGAATCCTCCACAGGCCCTTGTTATTCCAAACCCCCCAGTTGCCTTCTCTAATAGATAACAACCTATAATTGCCTGATATTCACGGGGCATTTTCTCCACGATATGAACCCTCAATACCTCTTTTTCGATCCCCCATTCCCGTAAATCAATGTCTGCCTCCCATTCTACTCTACAGGGCCCACCCAGGATAATTAATTGACAATGACATACCTGGACATCCATCTGGAGTTTTCTCTCACCACCGCTCAGCTTCCTCAGCGCCTCCCGGCACAGAATGGTGGGGGATCTCCCCGTGTCCACCAGACATCTCACGCCGCCCACCTTGATGATAGGCAGACCACTGATCTCTCTTTCGATATTCAAATCTGTGTGTGGTCGCTCCACTCCTGGTACCCTCCTCAACTCTTTTGTCTTGATCGGTGCCATCTACTGCTTGGTGGTTTATTCCTCCACCCTCCTCTTCCTCCCCCCTCGGTTCCTGAGCCTTCTGATGCTTCTGAGGTTTCACTAGAGGACTCACTAGGTCTATAGTCCTCTCGTCTTCAACGCCGTATTAGCTGGAAATTTATTTCCACCGGTTCTCCTGGTCCCGTTTCTGCCCTTTTGTACACATAAAGGCACTGTCCTGCTATGTGGCCTTCATTTTCGCACTCAAAGCACCTAGTTCTGAGGCATTTGGCCACCAGGTCTGCTATTTTTCCTCACTCATGGCACTTCCCGTCCTCTTTCCCTCCTTGGTACTCTCTAATGCTATATACATTTTTAACTGGTGTTGCACACACAAACTGAAATACTCAATCTTAAACTATAAACAAAATAAAGCAAAACAAACATTACGCGTGTGATGATATAAGGACACGCCAGCCTTCTACGGCGTTCCTGATATTGGGAACTTCAATTGTTATATGTGGACTGTCCTTCTCTTTTTGGCTCATTGACACTCTCTATCGTAACCGCATTGTGCTCTTTAATTACAATCACCCGGAATGGACCCTCGTATCTCTGTAGCTCCTTACTTCTGCTTGGTCCTAGGGACGGGATATCGATATCGATATTTTGTCTCCGATATCCGATATTTTGATATCGATATCCAGTAACCGATAATATCTTAAAAAAAAAAAAAAAAAAAAAGGTCGCACCTTAATAGTAGAGATATATAAAAGAAATGTTGTCTAAAAATGTATAAGGTCATATATTCATATTCCGATATTATTTAATCCAAATATCAATATTTGCTAAAGCAAATATTAATTATAGTATTTGATATTTAATATTGATAATGTCATATTCATTTCTATAATTTTTTATTTCTAACGATAGCAACAATATTCCGATATTATTTTATCAAAAGATCGATATATTGTTACAATAATATAAATTCATTCGATCTTTGACGATGTTATTAATATCTATATCGATAATTGAAACAGTATTCTGATATTATTTGATTGAAATATCGATATTTTGTATAAAAGTTCTAGACAAATTTAAAGTGAAATATCGATATTTTGATTCAATAATTTAATATCCATTTCGACATATTTAATAATATCGATATGGAAGGTTATCAACAAGGTATTTCAATATTTCATTTTGAAAATTTCATACTCCTTATGGTATTTAACGTTGTTGATAATATTGATATCGATATTTCGATTTTTTTTAAAA